>NC_041709.1:21743514-22043514 GCF_900700375.1 Denticeps clupeoides | reverse complement strand
AATGCCCAGTGCTTTCAAAATACAATATTCTACAAAATTAAATAAATCACAAAAAACTCTTTTACATTACTGTCGAACGACAAACCCTGGTAAGACTAAACAACTGTTTTGATTATATTTTATTATATATTATATAATATTATTGTATTATAGTTCTTACGTTTAACCAAAACGTTGTTTGGAGGCTGACTTGAACTCAGGGATGCATAGCTTTGCTAGCTTAGCTAAGGTTAAGATTTATAAACTGAGGTGAATTTCTTTAAGAAACCTTCAAAGTTTGAGAAAAGTTAACTAAACAGCTAAGAACAGTCTAAATAGTTAATGCCTACGTTTAGCCAAAACGTTGTTTGGAGGCTGACTTGAACACAGGAATGCATAGCTTCGCTAGCTTAGCCTAGCTTAGCTAAGGTTAAGACTTATAAAACGGGATTTTATAATGGCCAAATATATTAAAAACAATTGTCCAGCCTTACCTATGAAATGTAATCCATGGTTTGGAGCGTACAGCGGTTTGTACAGCCCCAAGCAGCACAAGAGTGAGGCATTTTTATGCACTTCCCTCCATAGACATGTATATGCTTCACGCCACAGCAGAGCCTATCGCAATATGGCGGCGACGTTAATGTACGATGCAGCGCGTCATGCGGCGTCTAACCATATGTCTCCGAATCGAAAGTCATGTGACCAAATACGTCACATCCGACTGAAGTGAGACTCGCAAACTTTGAGAGAATGAGAGAATGGATCGGATATGTTGCCGATCCAATCCATGTACTAATCATTTAAATTGCAGCTTTTTGCGTTCATGTAATTGCACAGACTGACATCGCGATTACGATTGCGATTAGATTAATCGTGCAGCACTAGTATAAACCAGGAGACCCAGGTGTGAGTGAAGTAGTCTGCGAGTAGTCTGATGCGTGATATGTGCTCGTGGAAGAAAGGAAAGAAGAAATGTAGAAAAGGGGCCAGAACCCAGGCCTGATGTCAGACATGAAAACGACTGTGTTACAAAGAAAGATGCGGACGCGTTGGGGGAGGGGAACAAGAGCGAGCGCCCCCCTGAGCACTGAGCACGCTCACATCTGCGCCCATCCTTCAGCCCCCCCGCTGGCCCGGAGACACAGGGCAGAGACGCGCACATACGCGGGCGTGCATGCACACACGTTCTGGCACAGTCGCCGACAGGCTTCACACACACTTCCAAGCACAAAGGTGCTCACACACGGCCCGCCGCAGAATGCTGCGATTAAACTCACTCCGAACTGGACGATCAGCTCCATCACGCTCTTTTAAACGGAGATGCGGCTGCAGAGGTGCAGCACGCAGTTCTGTGTAAAGCTAGCAGAGCCACAGGAAGTCCAGGTTTCATTATCTCTGGTCTTTTTTTTTTTCAGTCTTTTTCTGAAGCCCGACATGAACTATATTTTGTCCATTTACAATCAGTAGTTCCAGGGACAGTCCCCCCTGTAGCAACTTAGGCTGAAGTGTCTTGCTCAGGGGACACAGCGGTAGTAAGTGGGGTTTCATTTCTTGTGAAATGGAACATTTATTTTTTTAACATTTATTTACACTTTATTAATCCCGAAGGAAATTGCTTCTCTGCTTTTAACCATCACCCTTGGTGAGCAGCGGGCAGCCATGACAGGCGGCCGGGGAGCAGCGTGTGGGGACGGTGCTTGGCTCAGTGGCACCTCAGCGGGAATCGAACCTGCAGCCTTCTGATTACGGGGCCACTTCCTTAACCCGCTAGGTCACCACTGCCCTTATTTTCTATTAGTCAGGGTGAGTCGGGGCTTTTACAGCCTCGGCTCCCCATCTAAATTGATGACGCTAAGGATCAGCCATTGTTGCCGTCGCCTAATTAGACAAATAAGATTGGTTTTCCATGACGGCCATTTTAAGAGATGGGTGGTCGACTTGTCTACCACATGGTTTCTTCTTTGTCATGTGGGATTTCTTTACAGCACAGACTTTGGCTTGTTAGCTTTGGAAAGAGAAATTGAGTCCAGCCTCTTCCTTTTATCGAGGTAACGATGAAACATTTTTATTAGGGTTATGATAAAATTCACTACACCCTTAAACCGAAATAAATCCAGTACTTGTCGCTTGTTGCATTTTGACTCTTTGGGGCCGGAGCATTTTTGGTGTAAAGCTTGGTGTACCAGTGTCAGCAAAACTCTAATCTGCTTTGGGTCGTGCGGACTCTTCTCCTTTTTTGTAATTTCACAAAATCTGTGTTGAACTGTGACACTAAAAAATCTGATCCAAATTTCCCTTCCTCAGGATGAGGAATGGCTTTTGTTTTTTGTCGACTAGGCTGAAAAACCGTTCAGGAACGTGATCAGAAATGATCAGTCCTGCCTAATTTTACTGCACGAGTCAGAAATATCGGCAGCAATAAGCAGCAGTCTTTATGTAAATTGGTAAGCAAAACCACACAATGTCTACAGTGCTTGTGCTTTGTAGTTTGCTGCAGCAGATGTTGCAGCAGTCCTGTCTCTGTGTCATGCAGTCTGATGGCTGCCGGTGTTCGGTGTTCCTTCTCTATTCTTTTCCTTCTCCAAATCCACCCCCTGCCTGTAATCATGAAAGTGAAGTGATTGTCACTTGTGATACACAGCAGCACAGCACACGGTGCACACAGTGAAATTTGTCCTCTGCATTTAACCCATCACCCTGAGTGAGCAGTGGGCAGCCATGACAGGCGCCCGGGGAGCAGTGTGTGGGGACGGTGCTTTGCTCAGTGGCACCTCAGTGGCACCTTGGTAGATCGGGAGTTGAACCGGCAACCTTCTGATTACGGGGCCGCTTCCTTAACCACTAGGCCACCACGGTAAGGAAGCGGACCCGTAATTGGAAGGTTACCGTTTTCGAATCCCGAACCGCCAAGGTACAACTGAGGTACCCGGAGGACCGTTACACATTGACTTGTAAAAAAATAAAATAAAATAAAATCTTGTTGATGCTCGCGTTTTCTTTCTGCCTTGACTTTGCCCTCTCGACCTTGCCTGTACCTCCGCCGCCGATCCTTGATAACCCTTGTCTGCTCCTGTGATCGAATATTGCCAACCCATTACTCTGTCCCTGACCATTCTCAAGCCTCGACCTCTGATAATCCTGCCGCCGGGGTGAATGACCCACGCCTCCTTACAACGCTACAGCTTTAAATGCTAATGAGGAGGAGAGAGACGGGACGAGGAGGAGAGCGGCCTATAGAATATAGGGGCATGCGCGTACTTGACGTCATCAATACCATTCACCAACCACAATGTTTGGTACAGACACGAAGACGTTTGCAACGTAATGAACTCACTGGTTCTTCAAAGTCTTGCATGACCGAACAAAAAAATAATAATTTGTGCTCATTTTTACATCCAATCACTACTGCAATACCAGTACCAATCACCAATACAATACTGCGTACTGAAACCATGACGGTCGGTGGAGTTACTTTTTTAGGGGTGTGATGGGAAATTCTCTGGGCAGGAAAGGCATTAAAAACGGGAGGTAACCTTTCCCCTTATGACGACATAAGGGGACAACCAGATTCAACCGTCTGAGCTCTCTGAACGGGGAAGCAGAATGACCAAAGGATTTCTAGCCTCTGCAGGAACTTGTATTAATGTTAAATAATCTCACAAAGGTAAATTTTCATTATAGGAGAACTTTAAAGGTTGTGTGTGTTTATTCATACGTCTGTGTGTGTATACATTCCATATTGTTGGCTGCATCCAATAGGGGGTTCAGTCATTCTATTATGAACATGTGGCGGGAAGGAAAAGGACTCAAACGCTCAACTCACCAACACGCCGATTTAAGTAAATATATACATGAACACACCAAACATGAACAAAAAAAACAAAACTGACATACATTTATACTAATAAATCACAGGGGAGCATAATCAAGTAATCAGGAGCACAAGACAGAGAACACAAATCTCCGGCCTGGGAAACAGGGAACCGGAGAACCCGGAAATGTCAGCATGGCGACATATAAAATGATGGCAGCTAAACCCCTGGTGTAGAACCCCTACTGGACGCCTTTGTTGACTCATATGAAGCAGCAGCTCAGCTTACCTGCCTGGCAGCAGAGCAACACCAACAATTGTACTTGGTCCCACAACAGCTTTACAGAAAGTGACTTTCACAAGGGTCACAAAGGGCCGCTGAGCAAACGGGTCGTAGACTTTCAAAAGGGAAATGTCCCGATTGTCCTGTGTTGTCCAGCATGCCACACCAAACTCTAGCAAATTGTGTAAGAAATTTGGCTTCAGAATTTAGATTTTGATTTGAATGGGACCAGTGGGACGTGCTTCTCATGTCCAAGACTATCAGAACAAAATGAGATTTGAAATTAAGCTTCAGTTGGTTAATTTGTTGCTTTGAAAAGCTTGCAACAGGAGCTCCGTTTCCAAAAACCCCTTCTACCATTCAAGTGTGGCAGCTCATTTGCAGAAGACAACATTTTGCATGACATGAATATCAACCTTTGGTGTCAAGTAATCTTAATTTCTATATATAAATGAAGAAATCTTTATTTTAATGCTTTCACTGGCTACCAGAGCCGAGTCATGGATTCCGAGAAACATTTCATTGAATATGATAATCCAATGATCCCAAAACCCAATTTAATGACCAAATTGGAAATGTAGAGTGACATTTAAACACCCTTAAATGAGTTTGAAGATGAGGAAAGAGCTTTTTGCATCTTGTTTCAGTGACTGCACGCGGCCCAATGTTTTACTGTGACACGTTTTTTCATTTCACCGATCTCACTTTCACTCTTTATTTTCTCTGCTTAATTAAAGAACAAATTAAAAGGCCTCTTAATGAGTGAACGTATGAAACTGCTAGACACATAACTGAGTGCTTTGATGTCAGCACAAAATACAGTGCTAAGTAGCCGACAGAATTAAGCGCCAACGTCATCGGCGCTCAGCAGAGGGTGTGCTGTGGGGCTTAAAGCCAGTGAGCGCGCACACACACACACACACACACACACACTTATACACACACACAAATATTGACATAAAGCAAGGTATGTGAAGGGACACTTCACAGGACAGATTTTCAGATCATCCTCCTCATCCTCACGCACCCCGCGTGACCCCGCTTTCTAGCCCCCAAGCTTGTTCATGCCAGTGTATGGCTGACAGGGTTGCTTTTGCAGGGACATTTGCTCCTCTTCGGGGCAGAGTGGACACTGTCCTTGGTGCGATACACTGCCCCCGTGACAGCCGCGGTGGGGGGGAGGAGCCGGCCGGTGGCCGCGGGCACCCGGCCGCTTGCCCTGCCTGCAGTGGAGACCCCGCGCCTCACGCCAGCAGCCTGGCATGTGCCACAGCCTCCAGCTGCTGAAGCTATTTACAGCTCGCGTGCGAGCTTTTTCCTCCTTTCTAATCTCTCCTCAGCCGTAACTCAGACTCTGGTACCGCTGACGGAGAGAATAGCGAGAGAAAGACCAAAAAAAAAAAACGATTTTACATGTGCGGCGTTCCAAATCGTAACAATTAAAGGGAGGGGGGAGGTCTGCGAACGTGGCGGAGCAGTCGCCGCGCCTTGTGTGTGGCAGAAAACCGCAGAACTAGGCCGAGCCATTTGAAAGGAAGAGGCTAGAGTGGCAATTTTCCTGTCCATTTTGTAGGGATGTAATTGGCACTTGAACGTATACTCGATGCTTGGTCCAAAGCGTGGAACGGTACGTAAGGAGATGTGTTGCTGCAGTGAAGCCTCGCATTCCTGAGGTTTTGTCCTTGTCATGCAGCTCTCTGGAAATATTGTGCTGCCAAAAAGACACTCTCAGCACTGTCTTCGCTAATAAATGCCACTACTTTCACTCGTCCTTCTCCTGCCATTTCTCGGTTTTCCACTCGTGCTCACTTCAAGCTCCGGGGGGTGAAGGGCTCCTTTGTGAACTGATGAGACAAAGAGACACAGAAGAGTGTCTGGAGAAGGAGGAGAAGGAAATGGAGGAGTCTAGTTCCCTCCGGTCAAACGAGCTGATGGGAGACTGAATGAAACAATGAGACAGAGAGAGCCGTGAATGAAGCGCGTACAGTGTGACAGTGTAGATCCGAACAAGAGATCAGGCCTGGGAGAACACGAAAAAATCTGGGTCCTGTCTGTCTTGTTCTTTACTTTACGTTACTTTACTTTACTTGCCAGACGCTTTTATCCAAAGCGACTTACAAGGAGAAGACACCAGCAATTCTCATTTGGTTTTCATAGATTGTGAGTCAAAAAACAAAGAGCCCTGATAAGGTCTAACTTGTCAAGAATAGAACATGCTGGACAAATGTTTTTTTGTGAGTTTGTGTGTGTGTGCGTGTTAGACTCGTTTGAATGACCTTTTGAACAAGTGGGTTTTCAGCTGCTTCTTGAAGGTGGTGGTAGTCTCGGCTAGTCGAATGGAGACCCCATGAAGAGGGAATTTTTAGTCTCTGTTCTTGTGCTTTTATCCCCTCTCCTTCACAGCGTTTCCCGTGTTACATTCTACGTCAAAGCAGACTTTACATGGAGTACAGTACGTGTCGGGCTTCATTTAAATCCGTTTTTTTTCTCCCTGATATTGCCAGAGTGAAACTGAAGACACCAGAGATAATAAAGAGTTTATAATAAATATCGTTTCTAGTGCGCTGAGAACCGCATTTATCACAGCTGTGCAGTTTATTACCCCTACATGCACATGCAACACAGACACAGCAGTAATAGGTTTTCAGCAAGTGGAAAAACCGCTTGCTACCCTCTGACATGCTGTCACTTTACTCCATTTTAAAAGCCTCCATAAAACTCCCAGCAACACTTGTTTTTCCACGATGAAATAAATGCCCACCGTATCAGTAAGAGACTGTAAGGCGAGTCTGCTCCTGTGCGGGCAGCTCTGAAATTGTTCTGCACACTGAGGCAGACTGAGGAGGTGATTGGGATGAATGAATGAATCGTTCCGAAATGGGTGAAATGGCATGTAGCAGGAACCCATGAATGAGTGCATTTGTCCGTGTGGAAAGCTGGAAAGTCACCTCAGACATCAGGATCAGTGGCTCTGTGTTTGGTTAACGGCCATTTCCTGCACACACCTAGACGCGTCTCCTCGCCACTGAACAGTGCTGGCATTCATTCTTGCCGTTGCTGGCCTCTCCTTCCTAAACTGGACCCCAGACCTGGGCTTGTTAGGCCCCTCCCATCAGCACACCCTGTCCTGGGTCATTAGTTGGCCTGGCTTCAATTTCGGGCTCTTTGATCAGCATGACAATACGTTTTTCAACTATACCTGTTACTATAGGTGTGTGTGTGTGTGTGTGTGTGTGTGTGTGTGTGTGTTTGTCTATATATATACACACACACACACACACACACACACACACACATAGTGGATAGAGAAATCAGCAAAAAATTAAAATCTGTGTTTTTCTGTCAGTATATGGGGTGCTGTGTGTACATTTAATGAGCAAAAAAAAGCTCTTAAATAATTTTAGCAAATGGCGGCAATATAACAGAGTGAAAAATTTAAGGGGGTCTGAATACTTTCCGTACCAACTGTACCGACTGACCACTATTGATGTGAATAACACTGATTATTTCATTACTGTACTGGCACCTGGCAGTGGGTGGGATTTATTAGGTAGCAAGCGACTTTCTTGACGCTGGGTTCAACAACAGGTTTTAACTTTCCCCTTCACCCTTGGGTTCGGTTTCTTTTTTTCTATTTTATTTCATTCTGCCATTTGTTCTTTATTTCTCTTCCTCTCTCTGTCTGGTGAAGCATGCCTGTTGCTAATGAAGGGGAGGAGAGGCGATCGGATCACACACCATATATTTTTATTAGCAGAGGCCAATGCCGTTCTCCAGGTCACCCGTCCGCTGAGTTATTTTTGGCCCCAGTAATGGACCTTCATTAGCCTCTACATTACACTGGCTAATTGAATTGGTGCTGGAGTGTCAATACCCCAGTCTGGCTGAGCTATGTGTGTGACAATGTAACCTTACTTGGCTTTTATTACTTTACTCTTCTGGGCTCTTCAGCGACTTTTCCCCTTTGGACTGACACACACACACACTACTACTTTTATATTTAGAAAATATTATCTAATATTGCACTGTTCCATTTTGCTCATCGGTATTTGCACTGCTTTTTACTTTGTACCTTCGGTATTTATTTCTGTCTGTCTATCTTGTTATCCGCACAAATCTTATCTTGTTTGCCTCAAATCTTATTCTTCCACTGCCTGTGTCCCTTGTTCGTACTTTATGTAGCAGAGTTTGTCGATGTCGCAGACATGCACTTTGTCAGTATGTACCTTTAGCACCTGGTTCCGGAAAAAAACAATGTTTCACTAACATGTATGTAGCTGAAATGACAATGAAACTCACTTGAACTTGACTCTTCTGCTCCCCAGGATTTGAAAAAGGAACATTTTCTCTCAGTGTTCCACCTCTGCTCTCCTTCTCCTCTGCTTCTCTAGTCATATGCAGTAATAACGATGCATTATGGCTTAATGGAGAGACTTGCCACACTGAGCAAACTGTCAATCAACCCTAAAAGAGCTGCTTTTACAGCTCTGACACGCTCAAGCATTGTGTGTCGGCCTCCTGGGTATCTCTGCTCCTTCTGTTGGATCCTGGCTACATGACTGTTGTCTATCCTTCCTGTGAGATGAAGTGAGGAAATTCATTACAGTCCTCCAAAGGAAATAAATGAGTGTAAACATTCCAACACATCCATTCCCTCAAAAATGTATTATTTTGCAGAGTCTTAATGCACTTTGGAATGACAATGAGTTTTATTCTGGTCCTGATATACTGTGTGTTTTCAAGGTGTGCTGTGGTACACCCCCTGGTAGAACTACCCAGAGCATTGCAATGTGTTTACTTGCAATGTCATTTTTTTAGAAATGTTTTAGGCCACATTTAGGGGTTTGGATGTCATAGAAGTACCTGAATGTGTAATGCACATCATATCCATCCATAAAATAACGATTCAGTGTGTACTAGTCCAAACCCAGAATGACACAAGCACCAGCAACATCCCAGAAACAGTTCAGGCTTTTAACTAAGCATGTTGCTCTAACATGGTTTAACAATAGGTGGCCCATATGAAAACTTTTTGGATTTTACACTCTCTCGCTTACAATTACTGCTGGGTTTGCAGTGGTGGCCTAGTGGTTAAGGAAGCGTCCCAGTAATCAGAAGGTTGCTGGTTCGAATCCCGATCTGCCAAGGTACCACTGAGGTGTCACTGAGCTAAGCACCGTCCCCACACACTGCTCCCCGGGCACCTGTCATGGCTGCCCACTGCTCACTCAGGGTGATGGGTTAAATGCAGAGGACAAATTTCACTGCGTGCTGTGCTGCTGTGTATCACGTGTGACAATCACTTCACTTTCACTGACATTTCTGACAGAACTAGAGACTATCCATCACATATGTCGCCTGGATTCCTTGTGGAAATATTCCAGTTAGATATTTCAAGAAATTCATTTGGATAGGGTGAACACTTATTTTGGAACTGAGAGCAGTGGAATGTGAGATTTTTTTTTAATGGGCAGAAGACTAAGCTTCTGGTAAAATTCTACCTTATGCTCTTCTAAAAGCACCAGTACCCAGGCTCTACATAAAATGTTCAGGTTTGGAAACATTACTTTTCCCTTTCTCGATGTCCGCTGTGGAGTGTCCCATTGGAATGAAACACGGTACAATCGTAGACCTTTGAAATCATAGTTTTCACTCTACCGGTGGGGCTTCCCAGAATGATAATCACGGTTATTTTGATCAATATTGTAATCATGATTATTCATTACTTTAGGTAAAACACATTTTAATGCCCTTTCTTTTTTAAGCAATAAGTGAACAAGGCTTTCAGTTCAAAATTAAACCTCAAATGAAACTATGCAGTAGCCTATGCAGAAAAGGCAAATACTACAAGGAACAGAAACACCAGCCTGTCATTTTCTGGCTTAAGAGATGACCGAAAACAAGTCACTGTGTTCTATATTTAATATGAAAGATGAACAACCTCCTTATTTGAAAAAATAAGCCGTATGTGGCGTAAAGTCCGGCATTTTCCTTTTGTACTGCCAGAAAAACGTGGTTCAATAAGTTTGGAACCTCATCCAAATATGACAGCAGTATTGACGCATGCTGAGAGGTAGTATATATCTATTTTTTTATTTGTAGATATCCATGTTGTCACCTACTGCTCCCAACAATCTCACTCTTTCACAATTTGAGGTTGCTGCTCATACAGCCTATGCTTTTGTTCGCCCCATGGTTGTCATTTCAACTATATACATGTTAGACGGTACATAGTGAAACGGAATAACGTTTCTCCAGAACACACACAAACTGCTACATAAGGTGCAAACAGGGGACACAGGCAGTTCAAGAGTAACATTTAACAAAAAAAACCATGTAGACAGATGGCGCTAAACCGGTGAAATGAATAATAAATAAATGTGCGAAGTGCAATAGTGCAAATACTGCTGTGTAAAATGGAACCGAGCATTAGTAGATATAACAGAGGTAGTGTGTGTGTGTGTGTGTGTGTGTGTGTCTGTTCACAGAAGAAAGTCCCTGAGTGTTCAGGGGTCCGAATGCTTCGGTAACCTTTTCCGGGGTGCAGTGTTATTTTTCACACACAATTCTGGTTAATTAATTGAGTCCATGGTACATTTTTTTTCTTCGAACCAGTAACCTTCTGATTATGGGGCCGCTTCCTTAACCGCGAGGCCACCTCTGCCCCAATAGACTAAAGAGTGGTCACGCTGAAGGATACGTTATATTTAAGAACCCTTTTTGAATGGGTTCAGTTACCTGGACAGTTTGAGACTGCTCGCATGATCTACATTTCCTCGTTGGAAACTTATTTTTTTTTCTTGTTGGATGGCCACAAGAGTGGATAAGTGCAGCCTCTGTGAGACTTGGTAATTATAATATCAAAAACGACGGGTTCTGGAAGCAGCAAAACCCACTCAGATGGAAATTTCTAAAGAATTTCTAAAGGATTATTTTTTTTGTGAAAAAATGCGAGTATCCCGAAATAGAAATGCGTATTTCTCTTACTTCCATTTGAAAAAGAGTAAAACATTATGGCAGTTAACACATGCCGGAATGTTTTCTCCTTTTTTTTATAATGACACTGTCGAAAAAGGCTATTTAACAGACACTGTGCTCTGATTTCTTTTCCCTGCATTTGCACTGCTGGCCCAGGAATTTTATTAATGGAAACTGTGGAGGGGGGAATTTTTTCCGAGCACCATTATAGGCCACTCTGACCACTCTGAGTACCTTTGTTTGTCTGGTGTCTGCTCCTCCGCAGCCGTGCCCACTGGAGCAATGAGCTTTCCATACATCGGCCTCGGGTGCATATTATTGGATGGTTTTGGGGTCTGTATGAAGAAGGCTGAGTAGCGTTGGAAATGTGTTTCACAGCGTCTGAAGGTGGTGTTCCCGGGAATTTGGGAAGGAAATTGAAGTTCTGCTAAGCAATTTTGTTGATAGTCTGAAGCACCCAAATATTCCTGCCCCTGGCAAATATTCTGCACACTTGTATTTAAATTTGAGAATTGTGTGTGTGGTAATACAACCCCTTGTATTTAAGTCAACCCCTACTTTTGTTTGTCAAAGTCAAATGATAAGACATTAAGTATTTACAGCTCCTTGAACAAGTCTGAAAGATTTACTTTTCGTTTACATATTTATTTTGCCGTTTGTCCATGCTTCTATGTTCATCCCATGTCTGTGTATGACTTCAGTCCCTGACACTCCCACTCCTTCAATTGGGCAATGAACACATTCTTCAGTTCAGTAGTGAATTAACATTGTATAACTTTTTTTTTTTTTTCATACTGCACGTCCAGATGCAGGCGGTTTAAATAAAACACGTTTTCTGACCTAAGAAATTCCTTGTAATTTTCAGACTGATTTGCCTGAATATAAATTAATTGAGGTATGGAGATGGGGTGAAAATGAGGCCAGCGGCGTCTGGTGAGTGTTTATTAAAGGTTCCTTTTAAACCAGGTCTCAGATTTACCCTGACCAGACTCTTTTTCACCTCTGCCACCTTAGTTAGTCTTGACTAAGCAGAAGCTATATGAAGGTGTGTATGTGTGTGTCATGACCAGCGTTTCAGGGAATCCGTATGGTTTCCTCAGTTCCAGATACTGCTCTGGTTCCCCCATTCAGGCCTTTGCTGTAGAGTCCTGGAGTCCTGCTGAAGTTCAGTGTGCAGCTCAGTGCAGTGGACTCTGGTCTGCTCTTGATCTGATTTTCTCCGTCTTCCTCCATTGTGCAAAAAAAGGCATATAGGATATAATGCCTTTACTTTATAGAATCTGTATCTCTCTTGTCTTTCTCACACTCTGACTCCAGTATCATCCTTCCATTACTGACTGTTGAACAGGCATCCTTCACTGGGACTGTAGATTTTGCTGCGTCCCAGTGGCCGAATATATACAGTTAATTATTTATTCATACATTCACTCTCATGGAACTTAACATGGAATATATATGTATCTATGCAATGGAATAAACACACACACTTTATCTATTCCATTGCATAGATAAAGACATTTGGTTTTTAAAGCAAATATGTTTAGATATTAAGATTTTATGGCTTCATCAGCACTTCAGGAAGGTTTGTCTGGACCTGCCATGCTGAATCAATCTCTCCTCCAGGGTGGATGTATTTGGTTGGGCCAGACACATTACCTCCATGCCCCTTAGATGGCGCCCCACCAGTTCTCTGAAAATTAATGGTTCCTTTAAAAATAAAAAATAAAACCACTTATGTAATTGGATTTATAACAGCTTCTATCACTACTGCTGAGAGCGCAACAAGATATGGTGAAAACTGGGGTTTAAATGCATCACCATGGCAACAGAACTCGCATGAAAACCACAAAGAGCACGAAAGCTGCCTGAACCCTGCAAAAAGCTTTTCTCAGCAGTTACACACCAGTTTGTCACCATACATTCATGGCCCCAGTGGGCTATTGGGCCATAAAAGCCACCTGTACAACTTTCATAATACCAGAAAAGGACCAGAAATGTTAATAACAAGTCATTTACTCATTATTGCTTTTTCTGTAGTTGCACATGGCTCATGGTTTAAGGGCACTTTTTTGGGGGAAGGAGAACAAGAAAAAAGTAGAAATCTACAGTCTGCCACAAAGGAGTCCGGAGTAGCCTTTGCCACTGATGTGAGTGGATGCTGGGGGCATAAAAAGAGTGCAGCATATGGAATGAGAGCTGAGTGCTGCTGCTCTTACATACACATACCCTGCCCTTGTTGCTTCTGAATCCATTTAACCCTGAGGAACACAATTGTCCACCAAGTACAGGCTTTCTTCCTACATTTTTTTTTTATTAACTGCAAATGCTCCATAAGTAAGTGAAAACATCTAAACCTCCATATTTATTCCTGTCTTAATAGTAAGAGTAAAAGATAAAACAGGCTCTGGAAATATCATTTTGCATTTTGCCCATTTGCACGTGATATACACACAGTGCATTACAGCTTGCCGAATGGGGCTCTCAGAGGACCCAGGCTGATACCTGTACACCAGTGAAAGGGATCATGGGAGTGTCAGAAATAGACCATGGACAGAGGTGAGTAGTAACGAGTTACAATTATTTGAGTAGCTTTTGAAAAAATAAAAAGGGCTTCTTTTTTTTTTTTTAATACATTTGTGAATAAGAACTGTACTCTTACTTCAATACATTGAGCATTTTAAACCATTTGGTTGCTTTATTTTTGCCAAACAGATGCTGCCAGTAGGTCTAACACATTTTACCATTCGAAGGAGCAACAATAACCAATCAGACGTAGCCATGCAGTCACATGACCACACACAAACGGGGACAGAATAGCGGCACAAACTCTGCACGCACACAGCACAGACACGGAGCGAAAAATGTCAAAAAATCTAAGATTACAGAAAGAATACAGAATCTCAGTCTTTCATACAGACCCTTTTTGTGTTTGTGAACATTTTTCATGTCCTCTGACGAATTTTTTTTTTGCTTTTATATCAGTCTTATTGGTCCCTTAATACTGTCTCTAAAGTCTCTTTCTGAAATTCAGCCTTGGTGTAGAATTACAGCCACTTTCATCCAGTCTCACAATAAGATTTCCCCAGGACGCGCCGTTTCGGCGCAGAGGAGAGGTAGTACCCTAGTGGGCAACACACTTGCCTATGAACAAGAAGACCCAGGTTCAAATCCCGCTTACTACCATTGTGTCCCTGAGCAAGACACTTAACCCTAAGTTGCTCCAGGGCGGGACTGTCCCTGTAACTACTGATTGTAAGTCGCTCTGGATAACGGCGTCTGATAAATGCTGTAAATGTAAAATGAGACGAGGCAGGATGAATAGCAGAGCGGCCTACAGATGTTTAGCGGGCATTTTTTTTTTTTTGCGATGTTGGGGAAGACTTGACAGCGAATTAACCACAATGTTTCACACCGTGTTTAATCGTCAAACCTGTTAATCCCCGCAACCCTATCTGTTTGTGACAGTAGCAAGCACATTTACTTGCTCGTTCTCAGTCTTCTCAGGCTGGTAATTTGATAATGAGTTTGTACGGCGGTGGCTTCCAGACGTGGGTGTTCCCTTTTCTGGGGAGTTGGCAACGTCGAGCATTTCCTCAGCGCACACAGGAAGGTTTGCAGGTGCACAGCAGGTTCATGCATCATCTTAACAGCATTAAGGTTGTGACTGTCACCATCAGCACACCAGGGCTTTTTATTTTTTCTTTCGGAACAATGAACAGTGTGTCTTGTCTCTGGCATAGTTCAGTGGGACAGCCTATTCCAATCCAGACATAACAAATAAAGACAGGTCCGAGATTTTCAACTGCAATCACAAAAAATATTTTGATTATGTTTTCTTGTTGTTTCTGGGGCTTAAGAAATATTTTCTGTGTTTAGTCTGCACAGAGAAAAGAGACGTGTTTTTGCAGGAAAGATGGTGTGAATGAATTGAACGAAGGAGACCGTCTTCAACCTTGTGTTATTTGGGATGTGGTTTCTGCGTCTGGCAGAGATGAAAATGCTTCCTGTCTCCACCGTTGCCCTTCCAAAATGTATATGATGCTTATTAGTTTAGATAATTAAGCACAATTAGGCACCATTTCCAAGACTTTGCACTTGGTGACCTCTCAAGAGAGACTTTTCAAGTAATGGAAACTTTGATAAAAGTGTCCCTGCACAGAAAGCCAGGAGCACTTAGTCTGTGTGTAAATACGCGGTACAAAGATGAGCTCTCTGGCTTTCAAGTAAAAAGTAAAGCCCGTCCTTTGTCCAGAAAGTCTTACTTACATTTCATGGGATAAGATCCTTCACCTGTTAGGAGTTGTACCCCCTTCTCATCCAGTCGATTTGTGTTCTGGATCATTTCGATTGAAGAGCATTTGCATGCTCAGAAGTAATTGAAGTAGACATCAGCGCTGGATGAAGTCACGTTTACAGTTGCATTGTTCGGTTTCTGAACTAAAATGCCAGGCCAAGGTCATTCATTTCTTTCAGAGCTACCGAGAGGAACATAAAAGTCTATTATAAGGTGAAAGGCTGAAGCGAGATTGAGTTAACGTTTACCGTGGGAAACGTCCATTAGTTCTTGTCTTGTGTTACCACTATTGTTGCAAATCGTTTTCCATTTCAGCCTGGTCCATTCTAGCTAGCTTTTATTTTGGGCATCGCCTTTATTTGAACTTTTCAAACTCTTTGAATCTCTTTGGATCTCTTGGATTCACTGAGCACATTTAGAGCATTAGAATGTGAATGTGGCATTGTCTGGAGCAGTAGCAGCCTCTGTGTTGTTCAGCGTTGTAGTATGTGTCATGTGGAGATGCTTTTCTGTGAAGGAATAGCCTTCTTTAAATCGCATTGCTCCTAATACATGTCCGTATTTACATCAAGTACAAGAGACAATTTTAACATTGTGTCTCAAAACATAATGCGACAATACAATAACAGGCATGAGTAAAGCATATCTCGATTAACGTTCAAGGTATAACACAGCATACACTCCTGAGCAAAATCATACAGCAACAAAGTAGCCAATTTATTGAAAATGATATATACTTCAGCTGATCAAAAGTTTAAGCTGAAGAATACAGCGGAACAGAACTAAAAGTGTCAAAAATGCGCCCCCTTGTAAAGTCCCCTTGTTGCTTGGTAGGAGGCGTGGTTGGTTGTTCTTTAATGCCGTCTCATGGTTTTTAGACGGTATGAATATGGGCCTTAATCTTGGTCAAGGATTGGCCTGTGAAATTGTTTGGGGTCTACAACTTGCCTTTTTTTGTCCAATAACCGTCAAGATAATTTAAGAAATTGAAAATGTTTGTTGCTCAACAATCCTGCCATGTTTAAAGACAGTGTTAATGATTGATAGAAAATGACAGAAAATCTTATATTGCACAGATTCTGCCTTTTGAACAGCCTTTTTGGGTTTAAATGCAGTTTTCAATGCAGTTATGATCCACCAACGTGAAATGCAAATCTTTGTCATTTCTGATCTCGTAACGATATTATGAGATGACCGCATTGCAAGTGCGACTTTGGTGGGTCTTGTATGGGATGAGATACACTGCAAACACTGCCTCTGCCACAGTAGCAAAATGTCCATTTGATGTTTTTAATTTAAACCTGATGTAAAGCTGAAAATCAAAGCGCAGATCATGGAAATACTAACCAGATGTTCTCCCAAAGTCAACAGTTCTTTCTTTTAACACTCTGTCTTAATAAGCCCTTAATAGAAACCCCCAACTAAACCAAAACATTGCCCTAAATTACATACTCTATGCATATTGAATGTAATGAACTGGCAAACAGACACACCAAACTTACCATAAGCTCTATTTTAAATGGCCATCCGGACATCTTTGGTGACTGCTGTTGTGTTCATGTTGTTTCTTAACATCTTCAGACAAAGTAATTGTTATGGCTGTGTAGCTGTATGAAATGTTGTATGAAGTTAGTTGCATTGCTGGTAGGACACATCCTTACTTAAAAAAGATTTCTGTTTCCAGTATGATAGTGAGTGAAGGAGATGTTATTCTTTTTCCTCCCTGGGGGATCATTCTTAACCCCGACGATGAGTAATGACCAAGGGCGGTCTTGATCGCACTATGATTAGATAATTAAGTAAAGACACGCTGAGTGAATTATGTGTACTTAACTGGCACAGCCATTAATGGACGGAAAATATCTTTACTGAGAACTCCACAGATGTTCCACTGCGATTCTGAGGGAACAGATTTATTTTATCTTGTTGTATCATCACTCTGCTCCTGTCTGGTTTGCTCTACTGTATGTTTTGTTTTAAAAAGAACTGTGCCTTGTGGCTTGCTTACTTCTGAGGAATTTCTCTATAGATCCTGCATTATGTGGAAGAAAAAAACTGTTAAAAAAAAAAAAAAACGAACGTGAAATGCATTTTTTGAGGGAGTGGTACCTTCTGGACTGATTATATTTCTATTGTACTAATGTAGCAGGCAAAATAGTGATGTAACAATGTTTCATTGATTTGCAATATCAGTACTTGTTTCATCGTGAAATTCAGCTTTCCTCACCTTTTTAGATCATCTGAACTGGTGGTGGGAAAATTCTACTTTGGATTGGCAGGAATCATGTATCAAAATGGATTAGCTCTCTTGAAAACCTCCCTGTGTTGTTCCTGCAGACAATATCAGGTAGAGATGTGTGGTAGGATGTCGAACTGTCAGAAAGCCCCGTGCCCTGCTACCTATAAAACATAAGCAGGAAATGACAAGTTAAACTTTTGTTCAAAAGGCATTTGAGGGTCTCTGTCTAGCAAGTGTAGGTCTGCTGAGAATCTAATGAGCCATGACTCCCTCTTTCTGTCTCTTTATTTTTTTCTCCATCACCCTTCCAGATAAAAGGCACACAACTGGACTTCATCCCATCTTTTCTTCCCTCACCTGTATCGAATCACAGAGAAGGCTCTGTTCCCCTTTCCCTTTTGATAAGGGCCTAACTATACTGCGTTTCTCTCAAGTCCAGTGTGAGTGATGGGAACACATGCAGCCTCCACAGTGGTGCATTGTTAGTTATTATTCTCCCCGAGGTGGAAGTATAGCAATCACCACGGCTCCTCGTTTTAAAGCCTATTGAAGCCGCCGTGGTCGTGGAGGGCCATTGTGCAGCTCCGCTGATAATTGCCCTTAAAAGAAGGAAAACCATGGAGGCCTGCAAATAGCTGGAAATGCTGGTTGAGACTGAAGTGGCAGACTTTCATCCGTAGTTTATTACTCTGTATAATAGAGATACTATGAAAGATTTGTAAGGCAGATACATTCAGGGAGCTATTTCATTTTATTTTGGTGGCCAGTGCGAATCAGCTTTCCTTGCTGGGACATGTAAAGGCTCAGAATTCAGTTGGCGTAATTATCTGTGAAATTGCTCTGATGGTTTTCATTCAGTCAAAGCATTGGATTCAGGATAATGATGCACTACTGGCCCTACATTCACCCTCATTCAATTTACTCTATTGTTTGTTGGACAGAAGAGCAGCTATTTACAGATTTATACCTGTACTTATCTAAGAGGCAATTTAGTACTGCTTATTGATTATCATTGATCAGTTGAAAGCCTACCAAATATCAGATACAGGCCGCTGGCTGAAACACTGAGTGTGAAAATTGTAATCACTGAAACATGTAATTACTCTAATTGATCCGTAGCCTTCAACAATATTCATCTCACTGTCAGAAACGGTGGTCTTCCACTGCAGATTGATTTACTCAGCGCATGTTAGAATCGATTTAATTCCTGTAAAATTCAGAAAATTCCATCAACCACCTGACCAGTTCATGGGTTATGAGAGATCTTATTTTTAGGCATTCGCTCCATTAACTTGATTAATGCATATGTTCAGGCTGGACAGAATAGTACGGAGATGTCCCCTGTCACCTTCACACAAGTCGTTATTCATCAGTCCAGAGGTCATCTATCTCTCGTTATTGCACCTCTTCTAATCAACCCGAGGCCTGTCCCCTGTCCAATCACTATCACATGCCCATATCATATGTGATGATATGTATTGTGATGGTATTGTGGTTTGTGATGGATTTATGAAGGATATCGTAGAGTTTTTTAGAGTTTGAATAATGTTCACTTGATTCTTTCAGCTTTGTCTCATTCTCCATTTCTATCATTTGTGCTTTTTAGCCAGAAGTTTCTGTGCATTTGAGCGGCCCGAGAATCCTCATGAGTATATATCGCTTCTGTGTGTTTATGGGGTGTGCGTTGTATCTGTAAAGTAGCGGCACAGAAGCCTTGGAGCAACATTTTTTTTTATAAACACATAAATATTTATGCGAATTATGAACACATTACAAGCATGTTCATGTTGCTTTTAACATATTTTTTTTATTTTCTTTCACTACACCAGCACAACTTGAGACAAGTGACTGAGCTGCAGGCATTGACGTCAACAAAACTCAAGACCACTCCTGGAAGCTTTTGCCTTTTTCCGATTCTTGAAAGAGAACAATGCCGCAGTGTTCAGATGCTGTTTTAAAGTGGCAGCTGAACCATGAAAGTTCAAGGGTCCATCTGAAAGGCTTCGTACTGACATCCTGATAGCAAAAAGAAGGCCTGGACCTCTTCCTTGGTCTCATGTGTGCTTCTGATTTTGTGTATATAACCAAGGTTATAAATGATGAACCGAGGAAGTGCAGAAAGACTGATGCTTGCACTGAGGTGTTTTATTGATGTTGAACACAGGCAAGTCCACCCTTTGGCCGGCAGGGTAAAAATGCATCCCGGACAAACACGATAATGCGAAAGTCACAGATATTTTGAAACCTGCAGAGCACAAATGGTATCAAATGGTATAAAGCAAAGGGGCTGAGAAGCTGTCAAAACACACACTGGAACACTCAATCCATCTTTGCTTGGTAAGTACTGAACTGGCCACTGCGAGCAGGTCCTTAAGGTGCCGTGTGGATGATGGCGTGCCCTCTGCTGGTCTCTGTGTGGTTGTTACATAATGACAACCACCAATTTCTAGTGGTGCTTAATTCATATTAATCAAACATTGAAAACCTTAAAGAAGGTAAAAGTGCAGAGACATATCATTCATTTATATTTATTTAAAAATAAGAGAGCCCTTTTTAGTCTTAATTATCTCCAAAAAAGATTTCTAGCTTGCATTTGAAGACCTTCAGTGACTCGGCTGTTCTAGCATCTAGTGGAAGTTCATTCCACCACCTAGGAGCCAAGAGAGAGAAGAGTCTAGATCATATCACTGAAACATGTCTCACCGCTCGGTTGCTTGTCTTGAGCCAGATTTGATGTCCTTGTTTAAATGGACAAGCAGGGAGTATGGGGGAAGAGGATGAGGGTTGCTTCTCTGGATGATGTTCATTATGCATCACTGCAGGGCTGCAGGGGAAGCCAAATGCTTCTCCCATTTCATATCTGAGCAAATTGCTAAGACTGTACGCAGATGAAAGAAAGAAGGATATGCATACATACATACATACCTTGTAAAGATATGCATTCAGTGTGTGTCTGTGTGTGTGGTGTCCATGGAAGAATAAAGGTCTTCTCAGTAGGGAGTCCTTGACTATCCGTCAGGAGTGTGAGACAGAGAGCATCTTTAATTGCGAAGCAGTCTCTCTGATTTCTCCAGTGTTCTCCTTCGTGATTAATCTGGACCGCTGATGCAGCTATACCGCAAGGCTCCAGCATAGGAAGCATCATCCTTCATCCTGTCCCAAATTTATATGTCGTAAGAGGAGTCTTGGGGAAAGAGGAAAAGAAGGAAGATGGATTTTTAAGATGTGTGATTAATGTGGCTCTTGCTATTTGGGGCTGGATGACGGTGGGTGAGGATTGCCTGCAGGATTTTTCTTTTTCACCCTTTGGTGGCTGTAGCTCAGCCCATGGCTAGGCGTCTCATATTAAAGTACATGTATACAGTGCAAGCCGTGCAGAACATGCATCGATGGAGGGATTTGATTACAATACAAGAAACAAGACGAATGCAGGCACACACAACAGTTATAAATATACCGGGTGAAAACACTCAAGCACACAATAGACACAGAGACATCAGGACATCCCGGCCCGGAGTGCCAGGAACAGTTTGAGTCATGACTCTCTACCATAGTAAAGAATCGTACTCTGACATAGAACTGATTCGCTCAGCTCACTCTGTCTTAGGATGTATTTACAGTCCCTCGTGATAAATAGAATAAGGTTTACACAAATACACACGATTGTGGTCTTCTGAGCACCAACAAGTTCATCCACCTCAGAAGGGAAAAAATGGTCATAAAAACAACCAGTTATTCTATTATACATTGGGGCCTCTCAGTAATTCTTTTTTTGCACAATGTTTTTGCCCCACTGCAAGTAGCAAACCAGGGGCCGAGGCTAAGACTGTGTCGCACGTTGGGAAAAACAGGGTAAAAAAAGCACGAAAGACCATGCATTACGTTCAACGCCAGGATGCTAAGCCATCGAAACACACATCTATGCACTCTTTGACATAGTGGTTGCCCCGGTGAGGCCTACTGGTTACATAACGATTGGGACAAAAGACTTTTGAGTTCCGAAAAATCGTCTTTTTTTACTTTGCGTGTACAAAGATTAATTCGATGTCGACTTGTAGATCATTTGATGCCGTTGACTGCACAGCATCATTCTCTACATGTTGCACCATGTTTGATTCAACTCTAGTTGAATATGTATCGCAGGCAACACTAAGTTAAAAACAAGCTAACATGAGTTGACATCCTTTCAAATGCACAGATCAGTGGATTCTAACGTTACGGGATGAGGCCTCACAAGGTTAAATTCTTTCCCACATGCCTGGCTTTAAGAAAAATGCACTTGCTCTGGCCTTGCTGGCAGAGGACTGGTGGTAAGTCGTGGACGGATAATGAGGTGTCTGACCAGCTCATTACAGCATGACCTGCTATCATTAATACCTGTTTGCAGGCAGCGAGGCCATACTGGCCTCAAGGAGCGCGAGGGGGCAGATCGATGTGGCAGACTTTTGTGGAGAGAGATAAACAGGTGTGATGGATAGGTGGGTGCTGTCTTTGAATTTACACAGCAAGGTGAGACCAACCTCCCCCAAATCCTACCTAATTTTGAGGGGAGCACTTTTAGAGCTAATGTCCATTCTTCAAATGCACTACTTACTACATTACAGTGATTTAGTATAGGCAATCCCCATGCCTTGTAGTACAGGAGAGTCATGTTCAGAACGTTAAACTGACTGAATGATGCCTGTTCATAATTGCTTCTGTTGTTTAGTGCTAAACGTAAGATGGAAAGAGAGTTAGATCAACAAGAATTTAATCATCAGGAGCCATGGGATTTTAATCTACAGTAACAAGAGGATGTTTCCTAGTCTCCATGAGGTGCCAATGTGCCAAGTCATGGCAGAGAGTGTCGAGATCGTTTCACCATTAACAATGGCAGTATGCTCACAAATGATAGGTTCACAAGTGAATTTCTTTGCGTAATGTCAAGTCACTTTGTTTTGTACAGCACTGATAAAAACTGTTGTATAGTGAACTAGAGTTTAATAAAATAACAACCGTGATATACATTTTTGAGAGCATCAGGGCATTCTGACTGTCAGCAAAGTCTTTCAGACGTCAACACAGAACCAGCCGTCCCTGTACTGACTTCTCAACATTTCGACAGGTGAGGGAGCTCAGAGATTTGCTCCCGGGCCTTTTTTCAGTACATTGAACCCAGCCACTAGGGATGCACGTGTCAATTAATTTCTTGCCCGTCCCAAGCCCGCCAGGAAGGACATCCTGTCAGAAACTTTTGCGCATCAGATTATGAGGACATGCAGGTAGTAGGTGTGGAAGAGGAAGATGCAGAGGATAAGAGGAAGTGGAGATGATTGATCCACGGTGGCGACCCCTAATGGGAGCAGCCGAAAGTAGACGGGTAATTGTTTTGGCAGCAATAATGTAGACCGAGAACCTGGTTTCCTCGCAGGCTGAAAATAAAATGAACCTCATTCATTTACGAGACACATGACGTGACAGGAAGTGGCCACCTGACTCATACGGTGTTTCTAAATGGGCTGGGAACTTAAAAATATCTTCTGTGTAAAAGTGGGTTTTTACAGACTAGTTGCGTACTTGTGTCAGCGCTCCACAACAAGCAACTTGCCGCGGTGTGTAGACTGCCACAATAATAAAGGCCACAGTGTGAGCATTTTTAAAAGTCTGCCTGCTTACCCCTGCTCTGCTTATATTGCTGAGATAAGTGGGAAAAAAACACCAATAGTGGTGGGTCCCTGTTATTTCACTGGTCTGAATAAGAGAATTACTTTTTAAACTCAATTTCTCTGCCGTCTGAGGTTGTCTCGTAAAAAAAAAAACAATTTAGGCTGTTTTTCTGCTGTTTTTGTTGCTTCATGATTATTTTGAAGCTGTTTGGTGTCTCTGAGTGTAGTGATCTGACCGGGAGACATTGTTACAAGAGGGATGCACTCAGTCCATCTGTTCTTCTCTAATTAAGGAATTTGATGAGGGTAAAAGCAATTACACAATTTCAGCCATTGTATCAAGGAATCACAAAATGTTAGAAAAAAAACAAAAAAAAACAACGTTATGAATGTACACTGCATTACTGTCACTTACTTGGTACTCACTCATACACTCGTAGGGCCCTGTTTTCATGTTGTGCTATGATGTGCTAAGCATGTTTGCTACACATATAGTTATTTTAAATTCCATGTGCTCCTTCACACACAAAGTCCAAAAAATGTGGAGGTGGGACGAATTTTGTGTAAATGACATTGCAAGGTCATTCTAATGTAAATTAATATATGAATTTGGAATAAGGCAGTAATTTAAAACAACATAAGCTTTAGACTTGTAACTAGGGCTTGATATCCAGTATGGCACTGTGGGTAAGAAACACTTGCTGTAAGGGAATCAGGCTGGGATAATGCAGTATTTTCTTCTCATTTCACATTAAATGTCACAATAGACTTCTTGAGTTGATATATTATAAGAGTGCAGTTTGTCTTCACTTGGAATTATAATTAGCAGAATAGTGTTTTTATGGTTTATTTTTACAAGGTTGTTGAATGCATCAGGTTATAAGCTGTTTTGTGGCCTACTGGAATTGATGGGACAAATGTCATTCAGTTGCATAGCCTTGTAAGATTTTTTTTTTTATTGAAAGCCCTGGGCCCACCAGGTCACGCCATATGTTTGTCTTGTTAGACCTAATGGTCCTAATGTGCCTCTCATGTATATCAGCATATGTATCCTCCACGTCCTGAGCTTCTCTCATTCAGTTTAGACCTGGTCAGAGAGAATAGCTAGTTCATGTTAGTAGGCTTCCATGCCGGTTTTGTGTTCCTTTAATAAATATAATTTTGTTGCACACTTGTGCCTTGTGCCTCATCCCGGTGTGACATACAACAATGACATGCCCCGCATAGCCGACATAATTCGCCAAGATGAATTTGGCCCCTCCACTGTCCCAGCGACACTCTACACAGGGTTCTTACAGCCCGGAGCTCACTACACCATCTGGGAGCTGCTCGACTGGCCCAGACTCCAACGATGACAAGGATGAGTAGTTTGATTAGATTAGATTAGATTCAACTTTATTGTCATTACACATGTACAAGTACAGGGCAACGAAATGTAGTTTAGGTCTAACCAGAAGTGCAATAAGCAGCAAGTGCAGGATACAGTTCAAATAAGTTAAGTTATATATATATACATAAAGTGATATGTGCTATACATAAAGTGATATGTGCAGTACAAAGTGATATGTGCAGTACAAAGTGATATGTGCAGTGCAGTGATTATCAAGAGTGTATGGGGGGGGCAGAGGAGTTCAGCAAGGAAACAGCTCTGGGAAAAAAGCTGTTCCTAAGTCTGCTGGTTCTTGTCCGTGGTAGCCTGAACCGTCTGCCTGAAGGCAGGAGAGAGAACAGTTCGTGGGCCGGGTGGGAGGAGTCCTTAAGAATACTGCGAGCTCGACGCAGACAGTGCTTCCTCTGGATTTCCTCAATGGATGGAAGTGGAGTCCCTGTGATGCGCTGGGCAGTTTTCACCACCCGCTGCATCGCCTTACGCTCAGCAACAGTGCAGCTTCCATACCACACTGTGAGACAGCTGGTAAGGATGCTCTCTATTGTAGAGCGGTAAAAGTTCAACAGGATGGTAGTGGGTAGCTGGTTCTTTTTTAATGTTCTCAAGAAGAAGAGGCGCTGGTGAGCCTTCTTGACCAGGCTGGAGGTGTTAATGCTCCAGGACAGGTCCTCTGAGATGTGGGTCCCCAGGAACTTGAAGGATGTAACAGGCTGCACAGTCATCCCATTGATGTGGATGGGATCATGCGAGCCTCTTCTCTCCCTCCTGAAGTCCACAATGAGCTCCTTGGTCTTGGTGGTGTTTAAAAGAAGGTTATTTTCTGTGCACCAAGTGGCCAGATGCTGGACCTCCTCCCTGTAGGCAGTCTCATCGTTGTTGTCGATGAGACCTATCATCGTGGTGTCATCTGCAAACTTAATAACGGAGTTTGATCCATACATAGGTCGGCAGTCATGGGTGAAGACATAGGTCGGCAGTCATGGGTGAAGAAAATGATGACTACACGACAGGACTCTAGACTAACTTTTTGCACTGGTGCGCTTTTTTTTTTTCTAAAGGGTGCACCAGATTATTGACTGCGTCATATTTAACAACGCCGTTTTACAGGTTCACTTTCTTTCTTCTTTTGTAACCGCTGTCCATATAGGCAATATTGATTTGTAACTAACAAGCTGGTTAACACAAAGTTCTTTATTTAAAGCACAATTCTACAAGAAGGGTAACTGTGTTGGTGCTTCACTGAGCTGAAATGAAAACAAGATAAATAAAAAGGAAATCTGATGATCTGTTTGCTGCTGCCTGTTGCTGACAGGCAGCGGGTAGAGGGGACACTGGCCATGTAATTTGTTTTATAGATGCACTGTGCTTTTTCAGCGTTTAATCTTTAGCGTTTTACTTCGGCTTGGGTTTGTGCGGTAAAGCCGATGCTACTTTGTATTTGCACTGGCAACAAAAGCAAAGTCTGAGGTGTGGAAAGAAAGTTTCATCATGAAAAATTAAGTTAAAACGAATAAATGACTCATAACACGCACAAACCATGTTGGTACGGTCATGTTGGCCAACATCCACCAAAATAATGTCGGGTTTGCGCTCCTTGAGGCCAGTAGTTTAAAAAGCTAAACTTGCCGGGCTGGAGTCTAGGTTTTGAGGCCTGATTACAGCTTTAATCCATGGCTACATCCACTCTGTCTATCTGAAGGGTCCGGCTACTCACCTCTCTCACTTTCTCTGCAGCACGCACACTTTCAAAGGTACAGGAATATGTGGTTGTGGTGGTTTGTGCTTGGATGCTTGGGCCACAGGGAGTTTACAGAGACTCTCCTGCATGAACAGCTGGTCACAGCATTGAAAAGTTAGGCCGAATCTGAGCCCTGCACGTGGGAAAACATTGGGAGATGGAGGAAGAGTTTGGAGACAGGGATTCTTTGGGCCGACCTCTTCCCCAACACTGGCATCATGATGCATGGCCCAATCTACCACTGTCTATTGGCTAGTGACCCCAGCCCCAAGGTCGGATTGACAAGGAGAGGGTCTCCGAGTTCCCGGGCCTGCCTGTCCACTCCCAGACAATGGAGGAGGACTCCCATGAAACTACAACTGTCCCGCCATAGGGTGGTCTTCAGTTACTGTATACTCCTCCCTCCGTAGTTGCACCATTAAGGGGGAATTTCTTATCCTTAATGATCCTCATTTGCCTCTCATTAGAGATCTCATTTACTTCCTTATTTGAGCTCCTGTGCTTCCTCACATCCTGGGTGCTTTTCAAATGCAAATATGTGCATCTACATACCCCCGATATCTTCGTCAGAGAGAAAAATTTGTAGGATTCCATGCCTGTTTTGTGTTCACTTGAAAAATACACTGCTCAAAAAAATAAAGGGAACACATTTTAAATCTGAATTAATTAAATATTATCATCACATAGAAATCCAATTTGTGATGAAATATAGATTGGAGTGTGCTGGTTTTTCAACTGGTCCTAATATGTCTGAATACATGGGCGTGACTTTTGATGCTGATTGTCACATTCCAAATATTTCTAGGACGGCGTACTTCCACCTATGAAACATTGCTAGAGTTAGGAAGTTCCTCTCCATTTCTGATGCAGAGAAATTAGTTCATGCATTCATAACTACTATACTGGATTATTGTAATTCTCTGTTTTCTGGTTGCTCTGCTGAATAAATAATTGAATAATTGAATAATTGAATAATTGAATAATTGAATATCAGACGAATCCGCCCTTACCTGTCAACCCAGGCCACCCAACTACTGGTTCAGTCCTTAGTAATCTCACGACTGGACTACTGCAACTCCCTTCTAGCTGGTCTACCTCTATGTACCATCCGACCTCTACAACTCATACAAAATGCAGCAGCACGACTGATCTTCAACCTTCCCAAATTCTCCCATACCACCCCTCTGCTACGTTCCCTTCACTGGCTCCCAGTAGCTGCACGCATCAGGTTCAAAATACTGATGC
Organism: Denticeps clupeoides; assembly: GCF_900700375.1. Lineage (NCBI taxonomy): Eukaryota > Metazoa > Chordata > Actinopteri > Clupeiformes > Denticipitidae > Denticeps > Denticeps clupeoides. Next base: position 22,015,909 of record NC_041709.1, on the reverse strand, counting down.
TGGCCTACAAAGCCAAACATGGAGCAGCACCATCCTACCTCACAGCCCTCATTACACCTCGCACTGCACCTCGTCTACTCCGAGCCTCCAGTACTGCTCGCCTGGTCCCTCCATCTCTGAAGGTAAAAGGAAAACATTCATCCAGACTCTTCTCCGTCTTGGCCCCTCGGTGGTGGAATGAACTTCCCCTCGAGGTCAGAACAGCTCAGTCACTGAGCACCTTCAAACGGCAGCTCAAGACCTTCCTCTTTAAAGAATATTTAGATTAAATTGTAATTTTCTTGTCAAACTTTGTGTACAGAATCTACAACAGAGTGAATTAAATAGATGTATTCATAGTTGGGGTCCTAGTGAACCGGAATTGATCTCTTCATCGATGGTAACTTGAAAGCACGTTGTAAGTCGCTCTGGATAAGGGCGTCTGCCAAATGCCGTAAATGTAAATGTAAATGTAATGAATTGAATAAACTTCAGCTCGTCCAAAACTCTGCAGCCTTACACGTGCCAGAAGGTACGAACACATTACGCCTGTATTGTCTTCATTGCATTCGCTTCAAGTTAAGATGCGTATTGACTTCAAGATTCTGCTTATGACCTATAAAGCTTTGCATGGTCTTGCTCAAGTTTATCTTAGTAACATACTAGTCCCTCACAACCCACCACATGCCCTTTGTTCTCTGTGAGAAGGCTTACTGCCTGTTCCCCGTGTACGCAAAGTCACCTCTGGAAGTAGAGCATTTGCTTGTACATCCCAAGTCTTAGGAACAATTTCCGAGGACTGATTCAGACACAGTATCAGTATTTAAACAGGCTGAAAACGTAATAGTAATCTGGTGCTGACCAGAGGAGAATGGGTTCCTCTCAAGGTTTTCGTCCTGTTACAGGGAGTTTTTATTCCTTGCCACTGTTGCCTCTGGCTTGCTCACCTGGGGCTCTGAGCACTGTTCTATTTGTTAGACGATTTGCAACAATGTACATTGTAAAAAGTGGCATATAAATAAAGATTAATTGATTGATTCATCACAAAAAAAATCACTTTTGTTTGGGCCATGTCCTCTAAAAACTCACGGCCTATCTGTAGGTATGTTTTGTTCTGTCTTCCCCAAAATTATTTCCCACAGTTCTAACTTGCCTAAATGAACCTGAACAATGGATGGATTGCATCTTGCCTGCAGGTATCCCGTATCCTCTTAATAAATAGGCTGCTTCTCCTGCTCTGATATAGCTCCTTTAGTCATTCTTACCAGGACTTTCATGGATGCTCGCTAAGACGCATTCAATTACTGTAATGGTTACATCATTGCTTTTGCTACTGTAGGCATTGCTGGGTGAAAGAAAGATGGCAGAGAGGCCAAATTTTTTGTGACTCTTCTGTTCAATGCTTTTTAGGCACAGCTATCACTACCTGTGCGGGTTGGGTGAATTAGCAAGACTGTCAATCATTTTTGCCTGCTAAATAATGTCTGGATAGCGTCTGGATGTCTGGAAAAAAGATACGCACACTCACACAGGTTAAAGCTTTTGCACCGCCTCACATCGGTCACTTCGTATATAAACACAGACACACACCCCTCACTTATGCTTCTGCTTGGCCCTATGCAAAAACAGAAGGATGAGTGAGAGCGAGAAACATAGCAAAAGACAGACGACACTTGGCCAAAGAACGTTGTGCATCATGGAAATTTTGTCATAGAAATGTTGCTGGCACACTGTAGGTGTAGTGTGTGTGTGTGTGTGTGTAAGGACACGTGCTTGGTTGCAGAACGCTTTGGTATGTCCTTCTCTGCAGCTGCTGACAGAGTGCTTTGACTGCTTTATATGCGCTGATCGCATTTTATACTTCTACTGCATATATTCACTTGTTTTGCAATGCTGTACTGTCAGTGTATTGACTTCTTGTTTGACATTTCATCCCCGCATGTACTGTAACATCTGACCTTCATGAAATGAGACTGTGACTTCTCTAAATCACAAATGTGTGTGTGTCTGTGTGTGTTGTCCAACACAGTCATCCTTTCCTAATTGATTAAGTGTCTACAGTGAAACTCATCTGGTGTCTGTTTTGTTAAGTAGTTGCTGGGAAATTAAGCCTTTTGTTTTTATACCAGTAATAACTCAACTTGCTTTGCTACACAAATAGTCGTGATATTGAATGTACATCTGGCAGAGAAAAAACATGGTTGTCTCAAACTCAAGAACTTAATGGCTCGCGCACATACACACACAGGCTGACTCAAACAGAGCCCTTGGCAGCCCAGACAGAGCTGTGCTGTGCTGTATTATTTTTCATGGTGGCAGTGCTTTTTTCGAGTCTGGTTTTAGGCTCTGTATGCTTTTAGTGTTAGAGGGGATATAAGAAAGACGTGAATATGCACAATTGCCCCTGTGCAAAAGCAAAAAAATCCTTAAGCTAAAATCTTCAACATACGCACACAAAAAAAATCCCTTTTTGTGTGGTAGACATTAAATGGTAATGTAATTTCAACAGTTCCTTTTTATGTAATGAAAAGTAATATATGCATATATGCACATTTTCTCTGAATCTCTTATTCAGTAATGCTCACCACTGCACAATCATAATCTTTGAATTCAGCACCCTGGACAGCTCGCATACAAACAACAGTCCACATTCTTCACTGTTATAGGGTCTTTTCCATGCCACATGCGCGCATGATCAAATAAAAAAAAAATTAGCTTTCTATAGGGCTGGGTCAAATGAACAAACATTATCAGTCTTTTTTCTCTAATGTATGATTTTGATAATCATCATGATATAGATTCAAAATTAATTCCTAATTAATTCCTTTCATAATGCAAACGAAATATTCGCGCCGGTTCGATTTTGTATTGTTTAATAAATCATTTCCATTATGTCCCACCTCAGCGCTTCCTCCCCCGTCAGCTCGCGGACGTGACAGTCTGTAGTAACACAGACCGATTACTTTCCATAAAGTAAGTGAAAGTGTTTGTGATGCCTCTTTGAATATGAGGTCATAGCATCAAATGTTGTCACAACCAACTGATGTGACCAGCTGTGTGACTAGTGGGCTCCTTTGGGGAATCGGCATGTTCATAGTATTTGTGAAGGTGACGATTTCACTCACTCGTTTCTTGCAAACTGGCTTTCCGATCAGTTTGTTCTGATTCAAAAAACCAAACCACTTCCACACACTGCTTCACATTCTGCTTCATCATTTCACCTGGATACTGTATACGCTGATCGAACCCGAGAGACTCGCAGCCGTTGCAGCCCAGATCCTGTCACAGTCCCTCTCATACATAGCTCATACATAAAAGGTCCCCGGTGGTCTAGTGGTTAGGAATCGCTACTTTCACCACCGTGGCCCGGGTTGGATTCCCGGTCAGGGAAAGTTTTCACCAGGGATGTGGCTCAGTGGTAGAGCGCATGCTTCGCAAGTATGAGGTCCCTGGTTCAATCCCCAGCATCTCCACAAGTTTGTTGGGGCAGTGGTGGCCTAGCAATTAAGGAAGCGGCCTCATAATCAGAAGGTTGCCGGTTCGATTCCCGATCTGCCAAGGTGCCACTGATCAAAGAACCGTGCCCTGGCTACCTGGAGGGCCGGATGGTTTACATGAGAGACAAACTTTAAACATAATTCTGCTAGAAAGCACTGGAAGTATTTAAAAAATGTCAACCAGATATTTTTCCAAGAGGAAAATAAAAAAAGTTGTGAACAAGTGAAGTGATTGAACACTTCAGCATAGCACAGACAAGTAAATGTGTCCTCTGCTTTTAACCATCACCCATGGTGAGCAGTAGGCAGCCATGACAGGCTCCCGGGGAGCAGGGTGTGGGGACGGTGCTTTGCTCAGTGGCGGTTCAGGGATTGGAAACAGCAACCTTCTGATTACGGGGCCGCTTCCTTAAGCGCTAGGCCACAAGTGCGCCAAGAAGTGCTTCAAAGTACCATCATTAGTATCATATCGAGTTTGAAGTTTCAGTGTCTCGTGCTTTCTTGAGCAGAGGGAGTTTGCAGTTACTGCAGGATTTCAGTCCATCATGACAGTGTTGTTATCAACTGTTTTCCTTGTGACTACATCCCAAGTTACTCTTGAGTAGTTCTGGGCTGTTTCACAAAGATCTCATCATTATTGAAACTCCACAAGGTGACATCTTGTGTGGAGCTCCAGACTGAGGGAAACTGGCAGTTATTATATGGTATATTATATGGTCTTGGCCATGGTGCAGAGTTTTAAATCTGGATAGATTGATTGCTTCTATGGACACGGGTGTCTTTCATACAGGCAACAAGATCCCAATGTTATCTCCGTACCTGTATAACATACAACTGGAAGCCAGAAGTCTTGCTGATTTATAGGGGATCAAATACTTTAATTAATGAAAATGCAAAGTAATTAATAGCTTGAAATACATTATTTTGGATTTCTGTGTTTTATTTTTCTCATTGAGATTGATCATTTTTTTGCAAGTAGGCAAAATGACAAAATCAGCAGTGGTAAAATATTTTTTTCCTCCACTGTAACGGATTATTCCCCACCGCATCGCTCACCATATGTGTGTATGTACAGGCCTTGTATGTCTCAGTGATTAGTCTTATCCGAGGGAGAACAAGTTTGGATTTTATGTTTTTTAGCCACATCGTCTTTCTTTTTTTTTGTCGATTTAAAAAATTGTTTTATCAGAATCTTTTACATTTACATTTAAGTCATTTGGCAGACCTTATCCAGAGCGACTTACAACGTGCTTTCATGTTACCATTAAGGAAGTAATCAGTTCTGGTTCACTAGAACCCCCCCAACTATGAATACAATCTTTTTATTCACTCTGTATACGAGTATACGAGGTGCAGTGCGAGGTGTAATAAGGGCTGTGAGGTAGGATGGGGCTTTGTAGGCCAGCATCAGTATTTTGAATCTGATGCATGCAGCTGCATTTTGTATTAGTTGTAGAGCTCGTATGTAGGGCTGAAACAATTATTCGAATAACTCGAATGATTCGGTTATAAAAAATGTTTGAGGAAAAATCTTTACCTCGAGGCTTTGTTTAATCCGTCACAAAGTCCATCTATTATCATATCGCTCCCGCGGAACTACGCAGTGCCGAGTCATGTTTTACACGGACTGTTTTAACTGAAGATACCGCATAAAAGGCATAAAATGTCTGAAGTGTGGGACCATTTTACACTGCGTGGACAGCGTAGTGCAGGGTATACACTGTAAAACTGACCTGGCTTACCATAAAAGTACTTAATAAATGCAACAGATGGACAAATCTACATTCATTAGCATATAGATTTACTTTCTACCTACCTACCTCATCTGGATACAACTGGAAACTGCTTAAGTTGGATTATTAGTAATACTTGAACTGTTTATTTATAATTTCTTTTTACTATTTTGTTCTTACTCATTATTCTCAGATGGGCTATAGCAGGGGGTACACCCCTTTTTACTTTTTTATTAAAATAAAACTAAGGACAAATAGGATAACCTATGTTTGTGAATTTCATAGTTTTTTTTTCATGTACATCATGAATGTTTCACAGAAAGATTGATTAAATGGGCTTAATTCTGGAGCCAATAACCCAAAGGCTTTGATCTAATTAAAGTGTTGAGTTTGGATAAAAACTTTTTTTTTTTCTGAGGCCAATTGCTTGCTCATTTTAAGAGGATTTTCATGTTGCATAACACACTATTGATAGAGTTGTTTAAAAACGCAAAAGTATGATTTATCCGATTACTCAATTAATCGATGAAAAAAACGACAAAATACTCTATTCCAAAAATATTAGATAGTTGCAGCCCTAGTAGGATGGTACATAGAGGTAGACCACCTTGAAGGGAGTTACAGTAATCCAGTCATGAGATTACTAAGGACTGAACCAGTATCTGGGTGGCCTCTGTTGATAGATAAGGACTGATTTGTCTTATATTGTAGAGAAGGAGCGGGAAAGATTGCTGATGTGAGTCGAGAAGGAGAGTTGGTCGTCTATTGTTACTCCAAGGTTGCTGGCTGTTGTAGAAGGAGAGAGCTGTGAGTTGTCCAGGTCAAGCTGGGGTCTATTTCAGCTATCTTTTTGCTCAATGACAATGACCTCTGGACAAGACACTGTACAAATGTATATTTCCTCTAGTTGTAGTGCAACGTGTTCAGCTAGATGTGATGCTACCACGACAGAGTGCACCCCATACTCATTTCAACAGGTCCTTAGTCACTTGTCCCTGGTTCCCTCATTTCAAGGCTATTCAGGATGATTATGCAGAGCAGAGTATGTATTGTGTTCCTCACTGCTACACGTGCTCTCGCTTTCCGCTCATCGGTAGTTCTGCGGAAAGGTTAAGTGTTCAACTGTAGGCACTAGAGGCCGTGGACACTCAGTAGCTGGCACCCACTAGAACAGGAAACAACACACGGTGGTACAGAGCGGAGGGCGGAAGGGCGGGGTAATTAACCTGTTTCATTAGCATGCCAAATCTTAGCAGTGTTTTTTTTTTTTTTTTATGTGCCGCCTTTTTTTGTGGTAGAACGGCGGACTTTGTCATCTTTCTCTCGTCTATTGTTTTTTGAATATTAGTATTAATTTCTAGGGATGCGCAGAATAGAACGTTCCTCCCCCACAATTTCGGCCACTTGATGCAAAACTAAACCAGTTCCTACAGGGTGTAGCCCTCACAGCCCTCAGTCAACTTATATATTTATCTATGCTGTCACTTGAGTCGTGTTGTAATCGTAGAGTGAAGTAGGCTGACATCAAAAATATTTTTGATCGGCTTATGTTGTTTTTTTTTTTTTTTTTTTTTTGGGGGGGGGGGGGGGGGGGGGTTCAGTTTAATTGTTACGTCTCATTCCATTACTTAGAGTATTTGCCTAATTTTTGTTGTGACATCATGGGACATTGGGCACCTGGCCATTATGGGACATTCCTGTCTTTCGTAAAGTACAGCAAATTGTGAAGAAACATCAATAAATCAAAATACATGGTATGAAAAAAAAAAGCGAACCTACTGCTGCTAGACTAAGGAGGACAGGCACCACTGAATATCATTGAGGAACTTAAAGGAGTTTCCACATCAGTTTCATCTTTGGCTGTAGGGGAATTCAGAATCAAAACTAGTTATGAGATGGGTCTGAGATGGGTTGTGATGTGCTCTTTGTTTTTGTTCCAACGGTGAGAACAAACTGCAGGAGAATGCCTGCTTCCTTTACACTGCCTGTATCGAGTGGCTCAGTAGAACTGAGATATCAATGATTGGATGGCACCAGAACAATTTGCTGATCATATGCACGTTGAGTCATGACGATTGCTGTGGTTCACTACATTTTCACTTTCAGTCTCTTAGATTTCTATCACATTTCTTTTTTCCTCTCTGTCAAATCTCAGTCCCTCATTTTCCAGTTCATGCCTTATCACCACCCCCATTCCCCTTTTTTTCTCTAGACATATTTCACATTCAGTGCTGGCCTAGGTGAAGATCGCTGTTGATCAGACACAGATGTTCCTCTCACCCCACGTTTTTAAGACAGTTATCTGAAGACATGCTCTACCTCAGCCCTCAGTGTGGTTTGGACGCCACTTTAACCACACCGTAATTCATACTAATGGGATGGAAAATGAAGGCTCTTTTGCAGAAAGGATGAACTTTTGGAACAAATCCACTGATTGGAGTCCAACAGATTCTTCCTTCTGTTCTAATTATTTGGAATCTCATGCAACTGTTTCAGAACTCACTGTGTAGAAAGTTGTTTCGTTTTGGAGACATTTGAGAATGCTCACGATTGAAGTTTTTTTAATCACATGCTCATGATGTAGACACAGCTTGCATTGAACGTATCAGGCGTATCAGGAACGAGGAGGTGGGGCGCAGTTGCGCCTGGTGTGGTGGGTTCAGAATGCAGCAGCTGAGGGAGCATCAACCTCAGAGTAGCTGAACTTGAAGGCCGTTGGCTGTAATCGGGGTCGTCAAGCGTGGGCGGTTTCGGGAGTGGATGTAGCATCAGAGACGAGGCTGGAATCGTAGGTGGAAAAGGCGGTCGGTAACATCGGGGGCAAACAGGAGTCAGAAGGACAATCCAAATGCGTGGTCAGGTAGAAGGAAGTCAGCTCGAGGTGAGGTCAGCAAACATTAAATAAATTGACGAAAGAGTTCATGATTGTTCTTTGCTCTTTGCCATACTTTTACACTGCCTGCTATCCTGGGTATGTAGTCCTTCCAGGTTGGCGAGGTCGTCCTGGTGCCCTCTGGTGACCCGGTGGGCGAGTGGCAGCCTTGACAAGGCGATTAGGGACACTTTTTTTGTTTTTTTGTTTTTTTTACAATACCATAATTTTCTTTTGTAGATTCTTATTAGTTTTTTGGAGTGCTTTACCTTTCATGTACTTTTGGAAATTGAAGTTATTTCAATGAATGTCTTATTGTTGCAGGTTTATCCTGGTGTTTGGTTGTCTGGTCTTGTCAGTGCTCTCCACTATTCCAGAACAACAGGATCTCGCCTCCTACTGTCTCCTGATCTTGGTAAGGTCCACCAACACATAGCCCGTGATAGCCACCAACTCTTAGCAGCGTTCAAATGCTCTGGAGCATTTGACACCCAAAGGATGCAGTCAATTCATATATTGAGTAAAAAATTAAAGAAAAAGATTTTTAAAAATTGCACGTCTGTAATATTTGTGTGCCACATTGCATCAAAAGGAGTCAGATGGCCATTCATTGAAAACTGTGCAGTTTTGAATAAATAATTGATTGGGTGGTAAAACTCTTTCACTGTCATGTGAGGGAATGGATGACACTGAGACTGTATTTGGTCAATGCGATCTTCACGGCCTGGTTGGATTTCTTCATTGGACAGGCAGCCCTTGCAATAGTTTTATTGCTCTTAAATACGGTTTGGCCAGAATTTTTCTTCCCAACATCTGCATATTTCCCAGATGATATATATTTGTAATTGAAATGGATTCAAAGTTTTTTTTGTATTATTTCAGCACACCAGGAGGTGATCTGGGATTGGAGAGTTGCAGCAACCGCCAAGTGTAATTCAGATTGCCCAGACAATTAATGCAGAAGTTAGATAAGGGCAGGATGAAGAAATTGTGGCCTAATGATAACCTTCTGTGTAAAAGAGCATATTCTTAAATATTTGTTTCTGGGCACAGATGACTCAAAATGATGGAAAAGGTCACAAAGATCAAATGACCATGCATGGCTATAGGGTTTGTGCCTCTAAAGTATATCCTGTAGCCATCAGTAAAACTCTTTCAGCTGAAATGAGCCTAGTGTTGCTGCAAATGTCAATTAGTGTTATCTTGTTTAATGTGCACAGACAGCATAGTGTAAATTTACTCTCTATTGTGTATGATTCTTGTTTATTATGGGATTCAGCTCTTCCCTGTTCATGTGATGCAAAATGTTTGGCTCCTCGCATCATATTATAGATTTATTCAACTTGTGTAATTGCCAAAATTGTCTAAATAACATGGCCGAATACCACTGTATATAAGTATAATGCCTAAGATTGTGTTATTATAGATTGGTTATATGCAATAATATGTTATATGGAATAAAAATGGTAATTAATAATAGTGTAAATATAATGGCTTAAAATATCTTCTGTGCTCTGGCTGTGTATTCCGTGCAGGATTCGGTGGAAGTAAATCACCTGGTCATAAAATGATTTCTGCATCCTCGTAATGTAATCAGCGATTATGTTATAACTGTAATTAGACTTTCTGCCCCTCAGTTTGTTTTGCCGGAAACGGTATGTCAGATCATTTCTGCGGAGCAACAGGAAATTAGATCATCATTTTTGTAATTATGCCAGGAAGAAGAAGCTGACGCTGGATACAGTGTCATACCCACAGTCACATTCCTACAGGGCAGTTATGAGGTGTAGGTAGTTAGTGACTCGGAAATATTACTTATATTACTGTAGGTTTAATGAGCCAATAAATTACTGACTAAGCATGTGTCATCTGAAACTGCACAAACTCCATATTTACAGAAAAACGGTCATGTGGTTTCAATGTACAAATTATTTATTTTTTCTATGACATAGATTAAAATAAAAGGTTTTAATGGATATTTAAAATGTACGATTGTGTTTTTAAAACATTATGGTGTAAGTTACTTTTCCAGAACCTACATTACACATACACATGAACTTAAATGTTGTGAAGAGTATTCTGGGAAATATATTGTGGGGTGGGGGGAAATACAATACAACCCAGGTTTTTATTTTAGGGAATTACAGTCCCAAACTCACATCTACCAAATCTCTTAAGCAAGGGTCACAACCTTGTCTTTAACAAAACAAGAACTCAATAAGAACTGAACTATTTAGCCAAATACATGAGCCGTGTTTTAAGGTAAATCCCGAAGTGTGCCCTGACACCTTGTCACCAAAACCAGATCTTCAAATTCAAATACATTCCATCTCATCTTGATTTCTTACTCCCTCTTTCTTGAAGGAGTTTGTGATGATTGTGGTGTTCGGTCTGGAGTACATTGTACGCATCTGGTCAGCTGGTTGCTGCTGCCGCTACCGAGGATGGCAGGGACGACTGCGCTTTTCCAGGAAGCCATTTTGTGTCATTGGTAAGTTACGTCCATTTTTTCCTGCGGGTCATGATTACATAAATTCCAGTTAAAGGAATGTGTCAAACCAGTAGAATTGTGTCCCTTCTATGTGTCAGGTTTATTGACAACTAGTAACTGAGCACTGCTAATTTTATATAAAAGATGATGCTGCCACATTTTTCAGTGCAAGAAATTAAAGCTTCAATTTTTGGGTCAGTGGTTGGCCTAGCGGGTAAGGAAGCGGACCCGTAATCAGAAGGTTGCAGGTTCGAATCCTGAACCGCCAAGGTACCACTTGATCAAGGTACCGTCCCCACACACTGCTCCCTGGGCGCCTTTCGTGTCTGCTCACTGCTCAGTAAGGGTGATGGTTAAAAGCAGAATACACATTTTGTTGTGTCATCGTGTGCTGTGCTACAGTGTATCACAATGACAATCACTCAAAAAACAGTTAATACTACATCATTGACATATGTCTATACTTTAAGTGAGTTTTTCATATTAGATCATGTAGATAATTTAGAGCAACTTCACTCCTTCCCTTGTTCTATTGCCCAGTGACACACTGGTAGGAGGTAGTATTTGAATCTCTAGCTATCTGGTTGGTACAGTTTTTTTCTCAGAAGACACCACTAATGATATTTTTTACTTAGACAAAGTAATTCGTCTTTCTAGTGGTATGTAAGGAGACTGGAAAATCATATATTCAGTGTAGTACTGTCAATAATAAATAATATCAATAGGAATAAATTGCTTAAATTACTTAAATAGGGCTACTCTGTTTTTAATGCCTGTCATAATGGTGGCACTTTCCTCATTTCCTCTTGAAATAAACTCTTTTCCAAATACTGACACCTGTCCACATAAACACACACGGCCTCGTGAACATACATACACACAATCACCCCTTTCTCAGCTTTTCTGAATATATATGAAAAATGATCATCCATTCTTTCTTTTGATGGTAGCTGGCTCAGTCTGTGACAAGTGTGGACTATAATGTCTCATCAAATATGATTTGCACTGCATCAGTGCATTGATTTCAAAATAATCAGTTTGTTCTTGAAACAGCAACGCTTTAATCCGTGATCGTTCATCATCTTAAGATGCAATGGTCAGCACCAGAGGCCATTCCCTACCCCTTCTTAACCTGGCAAGACGGGATCATTTAGCTGTGAACACATCAGATTGCCAAGACGGTGGGGACCATTAACAGGTCCTGGTTCACAGCACTCCATAAACATCAGACTGGAACCATTTTCCAGCGGTTCTTGCAGGTGATTCATCTCCAGTCGCAGCCAAATTAAATATGGTTATGTTGACCCAGTTTTCCCAGCATTCTGTGCAGTTTATTTTCTGCAGGAAAAGCATCTTCTGGACCCCCGTTGCCTGCTGGGTTCTGAGGTTAATTTCATGTGATTATCGTAGGAGTAGGCTTCTTACCAGCACTTGAAGGAGAAGGATCTCTGCCCCGTTTTGTCGGCTCTATATGGGAAAAAAAAAACGCTTTAGCTATGGAATGCCATCAAACTAAAATCAGACCAAAACAGGCACTTGTAGGGGAACTGAAGACATGGAGATACATGGACTGGAGCATGTTTGTGCCTGGGTGGTGATTTGGGGAATTTGACTATAAGATGTCTTACAGGAACCTGTGGGTTTGTGTGTGAAAGATTTTTTTTTTTTTTTCACAAGTCAAAACAAGGTCAGTGACATTTGAGATGAAACAGACCACTCCATGCACACTTCCGGACCTTCCATGGTCCAAAAAGGCCAAGCCGTGTGAGACTGAGCCCATTCATGCCATGGGCCTCACGCCCTGGGGGACAGCAGTCACGCTAGCCCTGATTCCTGTGATTGGTTCCTTTGGTCCTGTTGTCCTCTACATGGTGGTTTCCTGTCCAGCTCTTGGACATATACCGTCCCTAATATGTGTAGTATGTCTTGTAATGAGACAGCAATTAGGGTAGGCATGCAACGTCTGATTTAGTGTCATCTTTGCTATATACTGTACAGGTACAAGGAGAGATGAGACAATGGTGCTCCAGTTTTAACAGTTCAAGAACAGATAAGGCGCACAAAAGAGACAATATGTAAATATATTTGTAAATGAAAAATAAATATAACTTTAAACAACCACTATACCTGAGCTGGTTTCAGTCCAGCATGAATGAGATTGTCCATATAGCAGCATGTGCTTCACAAAGACGGTGATGTGTCTTAGAGGTGCAATAAAAGCCAGTCCACAGGTCTGATGCCTTGTGGGAAAGAAAAACGGAAACTATCGCACAGTCTGGTGGTTTGATCCCCAATGCTGCGACAGCATCCGCCGGAGGGGAGGAAGTTGGGGGTTGAGTACGATGCAGGCGGCCTGCATTGTCATGGACCAGATCTTCACCCTTTTCATTCTTACCATGGGGATGTAAACCATTATTTATATATATATATATATATATATACACACACACACACACACACACACACACACCATTATTATCAATTTCTTTGTCCCTTAAAGCAATAGTTCTTGCACTGTCTCTTTTGACCTTTGCAGGTCAAGTAGCTTAATAATGTAGAGCCTACATGGTTCCTACAGACATACTTCTCACAGTGGAGCAGAAAAGCATTTTAAAGTTAAAAAGTAAATAACAATGGGGTACTTTTTGAAAACTTTAAGATGTATCTTCAGTTTTGGATTTCATCTGGTGCTCTCCTCTGAAAGGGAGACTTGCTGGGTAAGAAGATGAAACAAGGATAATGTTGTTTCTTCTGTTGAGCCTTGGAGATGTTTGTGTTCTTTGAGGGTTTGCTGTTATTGTAAAAGTGGATGTGGTTTCTGGACTGAACTTCCTGTGTCCTCCCTCCCTCCCCCCTGTTTTCCTCCTGAGGAAAAAAAACAAGAGACTTGGAGGTATCAGTGTACATACCACCAATTATTTACATGTCTTCCTTCCACCCGCTCCCATTTAGCAGCCATACATCACGCAGTGCAACTGGTGGTGACCAAATGCAAAATGTAGCAAAGTTTTCTTTGTATGCGCCATGTCTGAGGTGATATCTCTGTACACTGTACAAAAAATTATTAATAAACAATGAATAAAAGTGAAAATAAGGGCCTCCAACTGTAGAGCTCAGACTGTAATAAATGAAGCTAAAATAATGCCCTGGTGCTGAATGAATGGACTGTAATCGATGCAGAGGGGCAGTGTACACTTCTCTCTCCTTCACTAGAAGAGGGCTAAACTCCCCATCTTCATTCCTGCCCTCTCTCCTCCATTTCAGACATTATTGTGCTGATTGCTTCAGTTGCGGTGGTGTCAGCGGGCAGCCAGGGGAACATCTTCGCCACATCTGCACTGCGCAGCTTGCGCTTCCTCCAGATCCTGCGCATGGTGCGCATGGACCGACGGGGAGGAACCTGGAAGCTGCTGGGATCTGTAGTTTATGCACACAGCAAGGTGGGTTAGAGGCGTAGCCAGCAGTGTTCTGCCTTCAATTCCAGTGCGTTTTGGAATTGTCGTGTGAATTATCCAGATGCCTTTATCCAGAACAACTTAGTAGTTATAGAGACAGTCCCCCCTTGGAGCAACTCAGGGTTAAGTGTCTTGCTCAGGGACACAATGGTAGTTAGTGGGATTTGAACCTGGGTCTTCTGGTTCATAGGTGAGTGTGTTACCCACTTGGCTACTACCACCTTAATGCTTTATCAAACGAAAAATCCATCTCCCATATGCCTAAACCCTCTAAGCCCCAAAGTACAGTGTATAGTGACAAAGTCACGACTGTAAGCTGTGCTGTAAACTGTTCCTTCCCATGGTTTATTAGGATCAAGAAGCTGAGTGAATTTATCCTCTGCTTTATAAAACAGTCATTTGCTCCAAGAGAACGCAGTGACCCCTGTTATTATCGGGGTGGAATTAAGGAATAACTGAGCAGAGGGAATGTGTTTAACACACCCAGGCAGGTTGAGACAGCTCAGGCTGCAGCTAGAGAACAGCCTCGCTCTGCAGGTTGGGTGTGGCGTTTCTCTGCTGCTCTTTCAGCGTTAAACTCATCTGCATAAACATTGTTGTAAATGGTGGTAATCGCTGTGATTTAAATGTGAAATATTTTCAGTATTTGCACACATGGAGATAGACAGTGAAGGAGTTTTGGGGCCAATAGAGAAGACTGCTCTATCGCATGCGAATTTACATTATTTTCAAAAGGAGCCGCATGGCTGCTGCCTTTTATTCAGTATGGAAATCAGATGCAACTGGATGAAAATATTTAAACACACGCAGTACCGTGTGACAAGCAGTTCACAGTCAGCCCTGAGGCAGAAATTTAAGACATAAAAAGTCGCCCTCAAAATGGATTTTTACACATTTTTATCTCTTTTTAATGCAACAAACAACTGTTTCCTAGGACATTTCTAAACAACAGTTGCCTAATCATTATTCCTATTCATTACTGTGTGCAAGTTGTTATACTCTATATTTTACCTTTCTTGTTACAAATAAAAACAACTATTTGATTAATTGAAATGGGACATAATAATACAAATTGAAAGACTAATGTGATCTGTATTTGAATGAGAATGTTTAAGTGACATAATGCATTCGATTTAGTTTTAGTATAGTCTAGCGACCAGACATACTTTGGAAATGATTTGGCTGTTTTGTTTTATCTGTGGCTGCAGGAGCTGGTCACTGCCTGGTACATTGGGTTCCTGGTGCTCATATTTTCCTCTTTCCTGGTCTACCTGGTGGAGAAAGAGCATAACACTGACTTTGCCACGTATGCCGATGCTCTGTGGTGGGGCACTGTAAGTATCCTCCCCTGAATTGGCAGACAGCGCTAAAATATCCAGGGTGACGTGATAATGGTGTATATAACAGCTGCAAAATGAACGCCATAGCACGGTATAAATAGGTTTGCTCTTGTTAATAAATAATGCTTTATACTGCAAAAAAATCCTCAGAAACAGAATGTGTGATCACATACTTATTGCTTTATTTGTCATCATTTTTGTCACCCTGCGAGAATAAGCGAACATTCTTTAGCATTCATTGATCGCCACCTGGTTGGGAGCAAGGCAAGATTGAAATCCCCCTTTTTTCCATAAACATCAGAGTGGCTCCCATTACCCAAGCATTTTGGGACAGATAGAAAATAATAATCATAATGAGCCTAAATGACAGGAGACATTCCGGTCACGCACGAGGACTCTGAGAGTCACGGATCACTGTGAGACCGCAGCCATTAAATCACTGGGAATCGTTTGCCGTCTTCCACACAAGCATACACTCGCTTACGGAATTGGGGAGGTCATATGAGGGAAGTCAAAGACTGGGGGAAATGCCTCAGATAAAGACATAGCTACCTTACACACATACACAAGTCCCCACGAACGTCTAAACCTACTTTTAAATACATTCACAGCATATGTATACACACATATGCACTCATAGACAGACAACAGCACAGAGGGTTTGCAGCTCATGGGAAAAAAGGGCCCTGAGAATGTCAGGCAATCACAGGATTTGCCCTAAACAGGCCACAAATCAAATTGCATGTAATAGCTGCATTGTTTTGACAGATTTAGGTCTTTTTTTAAAAAGAATTTGCCTTGGCTTGGATGTTAAACCCGCTGACAAAAACACTTTCGGCTTAACGTCTCTCTGTGTGTCAGGGTAATAACTTAATACCAAACCCCTCACTCTTTCACTTAGTGGTTGTATAAACATATACTTTGTCATGGTGCGTAATGACTGTATTTTTTCACTGTGTGTCAGATCACGCTCACCACCATTGGTTATGGGGATAAGACGCCTAAGTCGTGGGTTGGCCGGATGATGTCCGCTGGCTTTGCCCTACTTGGGATCTCATTTTTCGCTTTGCCAGCAGTGAGTCTCATAGAACAAGTATACATTCTGAATGCAAATGTTGAAACGTTCCTGTCTAAACGCAAACGTGTGAACACACCACCCACCTACATAGGGGTGCACAGAAAAGCATTCATTAACATGCATGCATACTGACTATATCACATGTAAACAGACAGATTCAGACGCCATCACGGGCTAAAGTGACCTCTGTTGAACTGGTCCCTGTTGTCTTTTTAAGGGGATCTTGGGTTCTGGCTTTGCTTTGAAAGTCCAGGAGCAGCACAGACAGAAGCACTTTGAAAAGAGAAGGAACCCAGCTGCGTGCCTCATCCAGGTATGACAATCCAGCCTGTATGTTCATAATAAGTTAATATATGACATAAATACAGTTGTCTTTACAGACCCTTATCCTTGGTTATTAGCGCTGTCCATCAGCAGCATGTTTCCATATTGCAATGAACATATGAATTTGTTGTTTGTGGACATTTTTTGGTGCATAGTCAGTTGTCCTTTTGTATAAAATGTAAAATTGTTGTATGTATTTCTATACTATTGTATTCATGAGTAAATATTTCTTACTGTAAAATATTTATAAATAAACATTTAAAGCAAAAATATTGCAACTAATACAATCACACGATTGTGCCATGATGTAATGGTGAGTTAAAATCACCAAGATCTACTAAATGTACCCCAAGGGATCATTACCAGTACCAGCTTTATTCAGTAACTGCACGTTGCTAATGTAGTTCCAATGCTCGGAATAAAGAAGTTGAATAGAACTCTTTGCCCACTGATGGACATTAGTAGCCTTCAATGCTTGTTCTCACATTTAGCTTAGCCTATTTAGTATCAAAGTAGAGCTACTCAGTTGAACAAAAGGCCATTAATAATGACCACAGTTCTAATTAAAACCTTGTATGTAATGGCCCAAGGAGTGCAGATACTCATTCTGTGTACTGGAAATTACATTGACAGTTTTTATCCACTACAGTCCATTAAAACCTGCCTTATAGTTTATCATTTTCTCAGAGAACACCAGATGTTTAAGTGTGCACTGTGCTATCTGTTAACAAAAAGTAGAGTAGAATAGGATTTATGTTCGCAAACACATCCCACAGATGCTCAATCAGATGGAGATCTGGGGAATATGGCACAGATGACTGGAATGTTCGTAAACCCATTCATGATCAAATTTTGCGGATTGGCAGGACTCAGTATCCTGCTGAATGAGGGCACTGCCAATATATCCAGCAAGCTTCGCAGCAAACAGCTTTATGTCAGACCAGGTTTTGATTCCGAGCAGTGGTGGCCTAGCAGTTAAAGAAAGCGGCCCCGTAATCAGAAGGTTGCCGGTTTGAATCCCGATCCACCAAGGTGCCACTGAGGTGCTACTGATCAAGAGTACCTTCCTCACACACACCTCACGGTCCCCGGGCGCCTGTCATGGCTGCCCACTGCTCACCAAGGGTGGTGGTTAAAAGCAGAGGACACATTTTGTTGTGTCACTGTGTGCTGTGGTGTGTATCACAATGACAATCACTTCACTTTCCCTTTTTATGAAGGCAAGCTGGGATGCACTGTGTGACCTCCCACCTTTACATCAGCAGTTGGCCTCTACAGTAGCTCTTTTTGGGGCTGGACCAGGCAGACTAGCCTTTACTCATCATTATATAAATACATATGTGTACCCTTGTGTGTGTATGCTTGCGTATGAATGTGTGTGTGTGTGTGTGTGTGTGTGTGTGTGTGTGTGTGTGTGTGTGTGTGTGTGTGTGTGTAAATGGCCTTCCGTGAATGCTGCGTGTTCAGGCCGCATGGCGGTACAACTCCACGGACGGCAGCAGACCATATCTTGGGGCGACCTGGAGACTTTACGAGGGCTCCATGCCCTCTATAAGGCATGTATGGGTGCCGGTGCTCCGTCCCCTCCTGCCTTAATCCGTGGTGACTGATTACTAATCAGAGTTTTTGTTTCCGTTTCTTTTCTTTTCTTTTCTCTCTTTTTTCTTTGAAACTTTATTTGTTGTTGTTTGAATTCCTCTCCCGATCTCTTGGTTCTGTGTGTTTTGCATGCAGTGTGTTTGGCGTAGTTATGCGGCTGATGAGAACTCGGTTTCCATTGCTACCTGGAAGCCTCATTTGAAGGCGTTGCATACCTGCAGTCCTACAAAGTAGGTACAACTCTGGCAGCTAGTGTATGTGATTGCTCTCCTCTTGCATTTATACCGTCCTTCCATGATTGTGTCTGAAATTTCCTATGAAATGATGCTCATGATCTCCTGCTTTGAACGATTTCCTTCACTGCTATTCCCCCCACCCTGTCAAGTCTAAAAAAAGTCACAACCATTAAATAGGCCTGTATTATCCAGGCTCCCCAGAGAACAGTGTCTGTTGCGTCTGTGGAATTGCATGATTCTGATGAATTAGAACAGTCATAAGTGTGCTCACGATTGCTTAACACCAACCCAAGCACACTACGAGCAAGTTATTATTTATATTGAGTGGCCACCTGAGCCAATCCGCAGTAACCATGGTTATGTCCATTGCAGTGTAACAGTGGGGTGTAGTTTGCCTCAGTTTGAATCAGTGGAGCCTGGAAATACTGGAAGAACCATTTACTCATCGCCCCCCCATCTCCCTCTGTACACACAGATTCAAAAGCATGCATTTATACAGTAAGATGCGTTAATGCGAAATTCAATAGAAAATTAGGCCAAAGGACATCCACACGCACATGCCAACAGACACACACATACACACAATGTGTACACTGTGCAGTTTTAAAGAAACAGCCTCAAGGAATCTACTCTCCTGTGAGCCATAATCGGCCCTTGACACCACATGTGCCACATTGCCATCTCCAAGCATGCTCGTATTCTTTTCTTCATGAGATGTGCCTGTTTAAGTCGTCATGCCTGACGGTCTCGGTTTCCTCCTATGGCTGGGCTGTTTTGCATGTGGTTTGTTCTCATGCTTGACTATGTGTTTTATTCACTTAAGCCCAAAACAACATTTTAAGGCTTTAAATGACTTCAGGCTAGCTTAATTGTTGGGGAATAATTTAAATTGCTTTGTATAAATAATTTATGTATATTATTTGTCTTTTTCCTCCTCACTGCCTTATTCTGAAGGAAGGACCAGGTGGAGTCAACTACAAGGTATGTAGCATCACTAGTTTAGCTCTCTAATGCATATAGTAAAGACTGTTAAGTACTGGGATGGAATATATAGTTTGTCCTTGCCCGTCCTTGGCATACATGTGAACAACACAAGCCATAGCCATGCTGCCGACCCGTCTATTTGGTGCTGTGCTCAGATTGCATGTCCTCCAGAAGGCCGGGTTTGTTATTCCAGAGTTATCTAGAGAAGAACGCCCAACTGCTTATGGGTCCTTTTAGAAAGCAATTCTGCTTCATCTAAAGATTAACTGTCATTTCAGGATGTAGTTGGTTCGCTATAATGCTCCATTCTTTCACTGGCTGAAGTGCCTGGTATGGGATGGAAGGCAAATAAGGTGTAATTGTGTTTCTTTTTGTTTTTTTTATTACATTGTGTTTTTGTGCATTTAAGGAGAAAGGATCACCAGTGCTAAGAACACGTCTGAGCAGGGAGAGTTATCTAATGTCTTATACAATTCTCCTGTATAGACGCTCATGTGGAAACTGCTCTGAATGGCGTTTTTTTTTTTCTTTGTCCATTAGTCCCTTTGTGGCTCTGTTTTTTTTTAAACTTAAAGTAAAACCTTAGGCCAGTTTCTGCATTATTACGAAAGAAGGGCTACAGATGTTAGCTGTGCTGAAGCTTGTTGGGTTATTGCGCTGGTATGTGGGGGGTTTGAAGGACTTCGGTGACTGGAGGTAGAAAGAGATCACCGGAAGCCATACTTTTTCATATGCTCATTAAATATTGAACTGACAGAATCTTTTATTTAAACCTTTGTCTTATTGGCTTGGTGATCCTCATTCCAACCTGTCAGAGTCTCACTGGTGAATCGACAGTGGCTAGTGTGGCTTCCTGTAAGCCAAAGGAAATTAACTGATGATCGCTGGGGGGTCTTAAACACAGGAAATGTTCCGCTTCCTCAATCCAAGTCAAGTTTCTGGTCAATTTCATTTGTTTATTTGCTTTTTAGCAACCTTCTTAAGAGTAGTGAGTCCTAATATGTCATTTTTATCCTGTTTCATTCACTCACTCTGTAGTAAGGTTCTAAGTAATAGCCTGAAGGTCTTCAGAGCTGGGCAGAAGAGATATAGGTACAATGCTTCCTGCTCATTTTAATCTGGGAATGCCAACTAATTATGGGATGCATGGAGACAATAGGATTATGTGCCAACCCAGAAGCAATTTGCACTCAATCTCAACTACCGTCTGTTAATCTGTTGCTGCCTGTTGCTCAGTGGTTTGAAGCAATTGCCTTATTGGATTGAAGATATTTCGAGGTATTTAGAATAATGGGCCATCTGCTGCACATCTATCCTCACTGTCACCAGTTTTAGAAATGTTACAGTAAATGTTTTTAATTAATTATGTAGTGCACCATTAAGCTGACATCAACACCCCCTCGTCGATTTATTTTAATTTGCTGTAAATACAGTTTGATTTTGCTAGCTGGGCATCTTACTACTTTTTTAACCCCCTGCTGTAGCCTCTGCTTTCATGCAGCTGTAGACTGATGGTGCAGCGACTGTGTTTTCCTGTGTCCAGTCCTGCATGTTGTGGTTATTGGACATGAGACAGAATTCATTCAGTAATTCATTTAGAGTATTTCTGCATGTGGATGACGTGTTTTAGCTCAGGGTTTTTTTTTTTTACGACATTTGACACAACTCAAATGTCAAATTACGGTGATTTATTCTATATATAATATTATACCATTTGCTGTCTTTTCTTTATCTAGTTGCATACAGTGCATGATGTCCATTTGATAATTGTGTTCTGGAGGACAAACATTGCGCAAATTCTCCCCACTGTAGCGATCTTCCTTTTTCCAGCAGTCAGAAGATGAGTTTTAAGGACCGTGTGCGAATGGCCAGCCCGCGTGGTCAGAGTGTGAAGGGGCGGCAAACCTCAGCAACGGACCGGCGTTCTCCAGGTGCCGAGATCAGTGGTGACGGCTCCAGCCCTGCAAAGGTGCAGAAGAGCTGGAGCTTCAACGACCGCACCCGTTTCCGACCCTCCCTGCGCCTCAAGAGCCAATCACGCTCCACGACTGATGGTGAGACTCCACAAGATACATTCACACAAAAGCTTACCCATCTGGGGACATTGGTGTCTATATGTGGTTCCTTGACATTTTCTCTTGCTGCCAAACCAAGCACAGTGGTGGCCCAGTGGGTAAGAAAGTGGACTCATAAGAGTAAGATTGTGGGTTCAATGGCACTATGGTCATCTGGCCCCACTTGGCTCCCCACTGCTCACCAAGGGGGATTGTTAAATGCAGAGGACACATTTGAACCATTTATCTCCAACTTAATTTAATTTAGTCAGTTCAGTAGCAACTTGTTCATATTCATGGCAACTTGTTCATATTCATGGCAACTTGTTCATATTCATGGCAACTTGTTCATATTAATGGCAACTTGTTCATATTCATGGCTAAACTTTAGATTTTGGCACCACAGAGCGCTAAAGAGCATTTTTGTCACCTTTCTACTTCATGTCCCATCCAGCATTTGAAGAAAAAAATCATTAAACTGGAAATGCTGACGCAGTGGATGTATTCTGGACCACATGAAGTGCCTGTGGGCAGATTGATGTCAGAAGATGCGCTGACTCTCTACATGCTGCTCCTGCAGGAACCGGTTTCCTGTCCCATTGAAGGCAGCAGTAACTGCCGGCCGTAGATAACCTTTCATTCGAGAAGGAAAAGTGCTTGACTCTGCACTTCACCTCGGCGTGGCTAAATTATGCTCGTAACTCTCTGTGGTCATACGGCGTAGGGCGCAACAAATGTCCCCATTAGTAACCTGAAATCATATCTCTCAGTAGTTTCCCTCCCCGTTGGCGCTCAAGTCAAGTCATATTTCCTTTTCTTTCTGTTTGTACATCAGTCGTTTTTTCCCCAGTGGTTTGTTGAATTATTTGCCTTTTCATCATTCGATTCTCTCCTGACCTCCTCCTCTGTGTCTGTCAGGCGATGCTGTGATGGGGGCAGACGATGCATTCGACGAGAAGGGCTGCCACTGTGACATCTCGGCTGATGACCTGCTCCCCTCGGTTAAAACCGTCATCCGTGCCGTCAGGTGAGCTCCTCCACTTCCACTCACAGCGGAGTTGCACCCACACAGGGTCATCGGTGCGCTTTTAAATGTTCATTTTATATCATCTTTCAGCACTTAAATCTTGTGAGCAGTCTTTTAGCCTGTGTGTGTGTGTGTGTGTGTGTGCGTGTGTGTGTGTGTGTGTGTATGTTGGGGGGGGGTTCAGCTAAGTCTGTTTATGCGTGTGTGAGCATCCAGGCTATGACTCATTTTCTGCTGTGTTGAAAAGCCCATTCTGCATGTGCTGTTTGGCTGTGAGGCTCCGGCGCTGTGAGCTGGAGTGGGCAGGTGAAGCCGCTGTCTTTCTCTCGTACACCCAGCAGAGCACTGGGCTCAGGTGTTTGTGTGTGTGTGTGTGTGTGTGTGTGTGTGTTTGTGTGTGTGTGTGTGTGTGTGTGATTTCTGACTGAAGACTCCTGGGTTAGAACTTTCTCAGGGTTCTTGGCTTCCACATTCTTTCATTTGATTTGCTCTGAAAATGTTTTCTGTGTAAGACGAGAATATATTTTCTCTGCCTTTCCTTTATTTTTTTGTATTAGGAAGCCCAGATAAATCCAGATTGTACTGTAATTTCAGCCAGGGAGCCACAGCAGGCAGGCATATGCGGGTCATTTACTCCCTCTTGTGGAGACTCTTCTGCATTGCTCCAATTATTTCACTTATTTTATTAAGACATGACTGAATGACACTTTTGAGTACCCAAATATAGAATTCATATTATTCTTGGTAAAATGTAGGAGTGCTATTATAACACAGTCTTCATAATAACCTTTGCAGGATAATGAAGTTCCATGTGGCCAAGAAAAAGTTTAAGGAGACGCTGCGTCCATATGACGTGAAGGACGTGATTGAGCAGTACTCCGCAGGACACTTGGACATGCTGTGCCGTATCAAGAGCCTGCAGACCCGGTGAGACCATTACACACTCGCACACACACACACACACACATACACACAACTTTGCAAGTCTCAAATACATGCACCCAAAACAGTAACATTTAGATGCATTCTAAAGCACACACTTTTAAAAACTGTGCACACACACACACGGACACCCCCGACGGCTTTGTTTACCACTAAGTGCTTGAATTATCACAAATTACCATGTGACTCCCCACAGAATAGCTGCTAATTAAGGCAGTAATGGTTTTAACTTTCGTCCTATTGGAGCTCATCGAGTCATGAACCGACATTTTGCTTTTACACTATGTGTGGAATATGAGTGGAACAGCTGCTGTGGGTGAATATGTTTTTACTTAGTAGATATGCATGTGTGCGTTGTGTTCCTCCACATATGTTTCTGTATGTGAGGTGTGCAAGTCCGTGATCCTGTGTGAGTATTGGCTGACCAGTTTATGTATTACAGGCTGGACTCAATTGTGGGCCCTCAGCAGTTTCTGAGCACCAGAGCCAAGACCTTTTCCTCTCCTACCTTGCCTTTGTATTACAGCCAGCAGGGGAGAAAATACAACTCTCAGGGGTCAGCTTCCAAGGATTGTATACCTCTTTTCTCAGGACCTAGATTTAGAACCATGTGCCTTGTTGTACTCTGTGTATTACAACCTTTCAGTGTCTGGACTAATTTTTACCTCACTAACAAAAGGCAGCTCTTTGTCAGTACATATTATCACACACACACACAGACCTCTTTATTACAAATTATATCATTATTTGCATTTTTTTACGTTATACAGTTGTGGCCAAAATGACACAAATACTGTTACAAAGTTTGCTGCTTCCGTTTTTATTATGGCAATTTGCATTTACTTCAGAATGTTCTGAAGATAATGATCAGATGAATTGCAAAGTCCCTCTTTGCCATGAAAATTAACTTAATCCCCCCAAAAAATATTTCTACTGTATTTCATCCCTGCCACAAAAGTAGAGGTGTGAACCTTCACTGATCATGATTCTATTCTATTCGATTAATGTGTGGGGCTGGTTCTCATCCAAGGACGTGCGCTCACTCACAATTTTGCCTAAAACACAGCCATGAATAAAGAATGATACCATGGTACCTCCGACAGCAACTTCTCCCAACCATCCAAGAACAGTTTGGTAAAGAACAAGGCCTTTTCCTGCATGATGGAGCACTGTGCCATAAAGTGAGAACAAAACATAGAAATTTTTGGATCGTGGTCAAGAAACGCCTCAGACCTTAATCCAATTGAGAACTTGTGGTCAAGAGGCGGGTGGACAAACAAAAACTCCAAGCACTGATTATGAAGGAATGGGTCGCCATCAGTCTGGATTGGGCCCAGAAGCTGATGACAGCATGCCAGGGTGAATTGCACAGCTGGAAAAAAGGGCCAACACTGCAAATATTGACTCTCTTGATGTAATTTTCAATAAAAGCCTTTGAAACTTATAAAATGCTTGTAATTATACTTCAACACACCTAAGAAACAACTGACAAAAAGCAGCAAATTTGTGTCATTCTCAAAACCTTTGGCCACTTTTGTAGAACAAAACTGAAAACACAGGACTGTGAAACAATTCACGTGAGGTTATGCAATAAACAAAACAAAAAAAATAGCTAACAAGGCAAAAAGTGGAACATCTGCGTCTCCAAAGCAGGGAGATTTTGCTGTGATGGCAGCATTTCACACTCTTGTCTGTTGTCCACCACTGTAAAAAAACAACAGGGATGGCTTTCCAACAGCAATGAAGGTTTATGCTGAAAACCTTATCATTCCCTACCAATGTGCTAGTGTACACTACTAGTCAGACGTTTGGACTTCTGTTCTATAATGTAGAATATGCCATCACCATAAACAAGTAGGTGCATCCAAACTTTTGACTGGTAGTGTACATAGACCATATATGTAGCGCATGTGTCCACTTGGTGTCTAGGTGTAGAATACAAAGCACTGAAAGCCCCTGAGCATGCTAATGTGAATTAAATAGAATGTATTCAAATCTCATTCCGCATGTGTAATTACAGTCATGAAGCTGATCCCAGTGCTGGGAGGCTGAGGCTGGTATTAGTGCAGCTAATGCACCCTGACTCACTCTTCCTCAGGGGTTTCCATGGCTACATGGTGACATTTCATCAACCAATTTCTACAAAGAGGCCATCTTCAAGAAAAAAAAAATTCAGATCATTCCATACTCCATATAAATAAATATAGACTAATTCAGAACCAGGAATTAGGAATTTGAATGCATATTTAATTAAACTGGTTGATTGTTAGATGGCAGTGGTTCATCTCTCTCCTAAAACACAAATAACACTTTAACCGTTATTTTCTGCTGACCTCCTAAATATATATGCTGACTTCTCTTTATTACTGCAATTTTTGCAATAACCCCATTCTGCTGTTAACAGGCTCTGAGAATGAATAGAGTGCCATCGTGTGGTGAAAAACTTTAACTACCAGTATTTCATATCTAAATTAGCATTTTAATTTAATTAAACTTGTTTGAAACTCTCCCCTTAGAAAGAATTCTGATTCATATTTGCTGTGCTGCATGAATTCTCCAGGATGCTTGTATTAAAGTGCTGATAATTCATCTGCCTGTCAAAACACCAACATCATTTTTTTTTTTATTTTAAAGACAGATACAGTGGTTAAATAATTACTGAACACTTCAGCAAAGTAAACATATTTCTAAACGTGATATGAACATGAAATTCATACCACCAGATGCCAGTAACAATCCATCCGATTCATTAAAATGACAGAATGAAATGCATTCCTACGGGAGAATTTTATGTGAAGAGCAACTTTAGAAATACATTTACTTACTGATTAACATTTTTTCTTTTTGGTATGTATTTCTGTAAATCCTGAAAATATTAGCGAACACTGCCTATGTACTATGTACTATGTACTGTGTACTATGAATCGATTTTCAGCCCAGAGCAACAGAACAGGGAATGTCTTTCCTGTTGTTCTGTGCGATTGTGATCATGTGAAGTCACAGTGAAATTATTGAGAGTGTCTGTGCACAAATTCTAACACTTCTTTTCCTCCTTCTAACACATAGATGCTTTTATTTCTTGATGACCATAATCTCTGAGGAGGTCTTGCTCTTTCTTCCCCGCTTCTTCTTCATTCACTTCTTTCTTCATTCTGTACATCTGTTAACATGCTGTCTAAATGTGTATGTCTGTTTTATGTCAGGGTGGACCAGATTCTAGGGCGGGGTCAGGTGCCTCTGGATAAGAAAGTGCGCGAGAAGCTGCTGTCGGACGGCGATCTGTTGGAGGACGTCAGCATGCTTGGACGTGTGTGTAAGGTGGAGCGGCAGGTGAGGCCAGTTAGCAACTTCTCATCTCATACATCATCCTGGCAAATTGATTCTTTTTCTTTATCCGTCACAAATCATGTGAGGTGGCTTAATGCTTGGAGGCTGCTGTCACGAGCAGCAGGACACATTTGAATACATTTACATAAAACAAAGCTTCAGATGTCTGATTTAAAATGTAAAACACTGTGGAAAGAACGTTTAACAAAGTTAAAGCACAGTAACTAATCAAAGTCATGCCTAATACCTAAATAACTTGTTTTATAATTATAATAACTTATAACCTTCATATGCATCAGATTAGGGCAATATTCCTGTCAAACACAGAAATGATGGAGAATGAGGTAGAGATGTAAAAAAAAAACCTTAGTTAACCTCAGACAAAGATGTCTTGTCTACTTCTGAAAAAATTATTATTAAAGCATCTGACATGGCAGCTTATCAACAATGTGTTTGCTCCTTTTTATTAAAATCTTAATTGTTTCAATGAAGGGGATTTCATTTTAAACTCTGGTGGCCATCGGTAATATAGAAATATTTGTAGCAATGTTACTAATTAAAGTAATGCCACTGTTATGGGCAGTGTGGCCTAGAGGTTAAGGAGGCGGCGCTCCGCCAAGGTGCCACTGAGCAAAGCACCGTCCCCACACACTGTTCCCCGGGCGCCTGTCATGGCTGCCCACCGCTCACTCAGGGTGATGGGTTAAATGCAGAGGTGTTTCACAATGACAATCACTTCACTTTTTAAAGTAGTAAATGCAGAATCAGAAAAAAGTAACTTTATTGCTGGGCAGAATTTCCTTCATTGGTGTTTGAAGTGTCTAGTTTTCTTCTGTCGTTTCACAGGTCCAGTCCATTGAATCCAAACTGGACTCCTTACTTGACATCTACCGGCAGGTCCTACGTAAGGGTTCATCCTCGGCCAACACGCTGTCCTCTCTGCCCCTTTTCGAATTGGACCAGACATCCGACTATTCAAGTACATTCTTCAACAAGGACCTGTCCTGCCCCGCCCAGGTTCCCCATTCTGTTAGCTCGAACCTCCCTCGTGGTCTGCACCTCATCCTGGCCCCGAATGAAATCAATCTCAACCTTGGCAACTCACCCTCAACCGGCCCCTTCCACCCCCAGCCTGCAACCCCGGACAGCTATTGCGCCACAAGCCCAGGCCCCATCCTCACTCCCAACAGTCTAACGTCCTCACTGGGACACTTTCCAACCCTTGGTCACCATCCATCTCTTCCTCCGATGGTTCCCACCACCACCGCCACGACCACGACCACAACCACCACCAGTTCTATACTGCAGCTCCCACCTGTACCTCCTCCCAGCCGGGCGCAGGCCTTCCCCAGGGAGGGCGCTGCAAACAGGGGAGACTTTCACTCGGCCTGCCTGGTGGGGGTCCCTGAGGAAACTGTCGGAGTTCTAGCTTCTGGACTGGGAAGGTTGCCGCCGCGTAACCGACTGAGTGCCAAAGAGGACGGCTCCTGGAGGAGGCACATGAGCCTGGAGATGGACCCTCTTGCTCCTGTCTGTCACAGCTCCTCGTCCAGCCCTGAGACTGCGGATCGAGGTCTGGGAAAGTCTCTGTCTGTTCAGGACCTCGTTCAGCCCACCCTCGAGAGGGATGGCCACCCCAGCCTTTCATCCTCTTCCTCGTCCGCCTCCTCGTCCTCTGCTCCGTGCAGCAGTCTCGAGTCCAGTGCTGGGGGCACGAGCAGGGTCCAGGGTCCAGGTGGCTGGGGAGAGGCTGACCTCATCATCAGCGACAGGGACCTTGATGCCCAAACACAGAGCTTTGACTTCCTAACCACAGACACCACCTTCTCCTCAGAGCTCCTAAAGACAACCACAGAACTGGGCTCAGGCCACAACCTCACCAGAGGTCAAGACCCTGTCAGGAGGGGATCAGAATCTATCAGTATGTCCCATATCCGGCTTAAATAGACTTTTCCCTACAGAACTTTAATAGATTAGGATAGTTTTTAGGGGCATTATCTACTCTCTTCAGTAACATTCTTTCATTAAAACATGCGTACACGTGAACATGCATAACATGCCACTGCATGATTTAACATAGAAATGTACAGACATGGAGGAGCGAGCAACCACGAAAGAGCCACGTGAGGAGAAAACTTTGCATGATGCTGGCATGTATAGTCAACCTCAACCTGACATTTAGTTCCCTTCTGTCCTCTAATATTGCGGCGGCACAGCAAACGAGGAAACATTATGGGTCAGTTTCCTGTTCATGGATTAAGACTAGTCTTGGAGTAAAAGAGAACTTCAAAGGCTATCTCCATTCAAAAGTGCATTTAGTCTAGGACTTGGCTTAATCTATGACTGGGAAACTGACCCAGAGGTTCGGGTTCTGTGCTTCATTCAGTGAAGTGATGAGCTTCATACACCATTTGACTGTATGATTCATTGACAGCCACTTACAAGTGCCATACACACTGACGGACACATTTGCTACTGAGTACTGTATTGTACAGTTTTGATATTTACATGTTTTACCAAAAGAGTGTCGTGAAGATTTTACAGGCAGGCAGGTTATTTGGAGTCATCTGCCAAGTTGATGTTTCATCTGAATGTTGTTCAGCGTCATCGGCGTTTAACCATTCAGATCTAACCTATATGCATCAGGCCGTAGAACAAATATAACGTAGCGCTTTCTACTAATCTGTGATGGCAGGACGAGAGATTTAACACTGCATAATAAACTGGTGATGTATGGCCCTCCACAAAAACAAATGTGGAGCACTACTGTCCATTTACTCCAGAAACCAAACTGTTCGACAAACATAGTATATAGAAATATGGATGCTAGAATCATGGACAATTTATTACTGATTATTGTCATGGTAATTTTACATAACTAAAACCACAGAGGAGTTCAGGAAATTATCATTGATTATATCAAGGGTTGAAATTTATTAGACAGCCAGTGAAGAGATGTGTGATGTATGGGAAGCAGGAAGTATTTAAGAACAAATTGTGTTCAAATTTTAAAAATGGCTTCTAAATGGCATGCCAAGTGGAGTGTTTGCAGTATACAGTGATCTGAATGTAAAAATAAAAGCTACTTCATTTGGTCCTATTCCGCAGAATAAAGACTGTGCACCCACTTGCACTCGATGTTTGGGAATCTTGCAGTTTGTCTGGATAAAATACATATTGTGTCACCCTAGATACAGACCAGTCATTGAGTCTTTGACCTCTTCCCATCACTAGAACCAAAATGGAGCAATTGATCTAGATGATTTGGTCTGATGAATGTATGGACATTGATTACCTGGGGTGGTATATTACTTTTTTTGGATATGAGGCCAAGATCTTTTTTTAAAAACATTTTTATTGAAACGTCAGTGCTAGTATCAGAATGTATTAGGCTTTATTAAAGACCCATGTAATAATAATACTGATCAACCTACAGTAAAAGGCACATTCTGCAGAAGCTGTAATGACCGGGAATGAGATGTATTGTACGGTACAGAGTTACCTCTGCCATTTATCAGAACATTGTTTTTGGGAATGCTAAATGTAAATGGTGCCTTTCTCATCTGTCTGTGTCCAAAAGAGTCGTCCTATAGTGCAATCTTTCTTTTTCAACGGATCCATCGGGTGGGTTTTTATTTTCAAGCCAGAAAACGAATCCACTGCAAACTAGCCTTTAACATTTTTCAAATTTCTTTTTTTACATTAATATGATGTATTTCGACAATGAGCACAATGAAGATTTTCTGGTAGCTTGGTTAAAGGACGTAATGCAAATGACCTTTTATTCTCATACTGATAATAAAAAAAGGAAATCAAATGCTGGTCTGCATGTTCCATTACTGCTAATGCAAAATATAATAAATATGTTTACACTTCAAAATTGGAACCTTCTTTCATTTCAGGCATAGATCCAACAAGGTCCAGAAGACACCTGTAGCATGTTGGTTGTTAGTCTTTTTTAGGTTGAACATTGTAATGAATATTATATCCCTCCCTTGAATATTAATAATTAATATTCTTTTGGCTTTTAATGTTAAGAAGCATGTATGACCAGAGCTTGTATAAGTACTTTAAAACATATATTCAACGCATTTTTGTTAAATGCTGTTTTATTTCCTTCACGTTGATTTGCTTATATGTCGATGACTGAAATAGTTTTTAATGTACATTTAGTCATTACTATGGTAATAATATTAATATTGAAGTGTTGTTTGAACCCATCACTTTGTCTTGTTTATAAGAGGATGTGTTACCAGCTTGGCACCCTAGAATATAATCTGGCCATAAGCAGAGTTAAGGTGCCAGATTTACACCTACAAATACTTCCCCGGAATTGAAATCTTACACGTTGTACCTTTCATTTCAAACACAGGATGTTCAGAAAGTGTCAGCTAAGTTTCTGATTATTTAAATAAATATATAAAAGGGTTAAAGACAGACACAAAGAAGGGAAAAGACCTTTAATTTAATGGTATAAATCTACATTAACTGCAGAGAACAATATCTTTAAAGTACATCAGTGCTAGTGCAAAGGGGGCCATGCCAGTCAAAGTGCTAGAGAAGAACAATTTTGCTATTCTTTTGGGTTTTTCAAAAATCCTTTTAAAGTGCACGAGGAACATGCATTTAGATGCGATTAGATGCCAGAAACCATGTCCCTTTTAAAGCTACATTACAACACATTAACATCAACCGACTTAAAAGCAGCTACTGAAGGTCTACGTCAATGAACAGCAATAACTGGAATATACGCAGGGATTATTAGAGTATCTGAACGAGAAGGTTCCTACAGGTTTAACACGGAATGCAGCCGACCAACCCTACATTAAAACACACACACACACACACACACACACACACACACACACACACACACACACAGAGTAAAATGCCAAATCCTAAACATTAAATACGGAACATTACATACTACAGATGGTACATGGCCATCGTCACAGCGGCTATGTATGGACACACGGGTAGTTTTTTCCTTCGCCTGCACTTGCGATGCATTGTGATAATTAACCGAGCTTTGACTACAGAGCTGAGAGCGACGCCGGTTCTGCCTTGGCCGACTCCGAAGGGCGTAGCCAAACACAACGTTCATTTGTTCTTCTGGGCCTTCTGGGCAGACTTTGTGATCTTGCCCGAGGTGGCGGTCTTCTTCTCCACGCCCTTGATGACCCCGACGGCCACAGTCTGACGCATGTCACGAACCGCAAAGCGCCCTGGGAAATTGGATGGATCGTGAAAATTGTAACAATGCACAATTTTCACTTTTACGTTTCTGCACTATTTCGTTAGTACAGAAATAAAATGATGTGACCACTAGCTCATTAAAACAGAAACAACGCAAATGTTTACCCCGAAATGGGTCGGGGTGGTGATGAAACTTACCCAGAGGTGGATACTCAGAGAAGCTCTCAACGCACATGGGCTTCCCAGGAATCATGTCCACGATGGCGGCATCTCCCGACTTCAGGCTCTTGGGGTTGTCTTCCAGCTTCTTCCCCGAGCGACGGTCTATCTTCTCCTTCAGCTCGGCGAACTTGCAGGCGATGTGGGCGGTGTGGCAGTCCAGCACGGGGGCGTAGCCGGCACTGATCTGCCCAGGGTGGTTCAGGATGATCACCTACGTCACATGACACAAGATGATTGACGGGGAAGCAAATGGTCACTGTGCAGTTGTGCGTTCACTAGGTGCGACGGTAGACGTATGTGCGTTTTTTCGGCCAAGGTTTCGTGTGTGAGGTTACTGTCTTGTGTTTTACCTGATGAACCACGGTAGGTCTGTTCAAAAGCATCTTTTTTTTTTTTCCTGGGTTGTAACAGACGTAAAATGCACCTCTAAGACAGGCTGCATTATGTAGTGGGGCGGAGCCACCAGCCTGCGCGTGTGGGATTGGCCGATTTGCCTCCGCCTCTCCGCGTCACCTCCAGCTCAGTTCTAGTCACATCAGTGTGAGAGGGGCGAGTGGGTGGAGCCACAACAGTGATTGGACATTAACTCGCGGGGAGGGGCCTTCGTCCTCTGACGCTCACAGAAGGGACCGGGACCGCAGAGTCAGTTAAACTGTTATCCTGATTGGGCAAAAGCCCTCCACACCAGTTAATGTCCAATCACGGGACAATTCTGGACTAATTTCAAACTGAACTGCAAAACCAAAATGGCCGGGCCCATAAGGGCGTATTGGGCCGTGCAGGGCGGACCGGGTTGTTCTGTATTTTGCAGCCATCGCACCCCTGACTTCTACCTGTGCAGTGAAGTTGGCGGCCTCTTGAGGAGGATCGTTCTTGCTGTCGCCGGCCACGTTGCCACGGCGAATGTCCTTAACCGACACGTTCTTGACGTTGAAGCCCACGTTGTCACCAGGCAGGGCCTCAGACAGCGCCTCGTGATGCATCTCCACAGACTTCACCTCGGTGGTCACGTTTACGGGCGCAAAGGTCACCACCATGCCCGGTTTCAGAAGGCCAGTCTCCACGCGGCCGACCGGCACAGTGCCAATGCCTACAAGATCGAGACACACGTAAACTAACGTAAAATATTCATATTTTAAAAACGTGACCGAGTTTATTCTTTTATCAGAAAAGGTTTTTCATACGCACGAATATTTTTTAAAATGTCAAAACAGAGAATGGACAAACTGGACAAAATGGTCACTGAAAAACAACTCTCTTCAGCTAAACTTGCTGGAATCTCATTAGGAAAATGCGTCTCACCTCCAATTTTGTAGACGTCCTGAAGCGGCAGGCGGAGCGGCTTGTCAGTGGGGCGCGTGGGGGGCTGGATGGCATCGAGAGCCTCGAGGAGGGTGGTGCCGGAGACGCCGCCCTCTTTGCGCGTGATCTTCCACCCTTTAAACCAGGTCATCTGCGGGACACACGCTCACGCTCACGCCACTAAAGCCACTTTAATCCGCCGGCCGGGCGTGGCTGGAAATATCCTCATAAACGTACATAATAGACCCGCCATTGGTTCCAATGCGTTAAAAGGTTCCTTCTTATTAGAAATTTTGTAATTATCTTAGATGCCCGGATTAAAGAAGCCATAAATGATGCTAAACTCTTCGAAAGTCGTGTGGAAATTGCCCAGTGATGCTGTTTTTAATCAGTAATATTAAAATATGGCTATATTGTCCAGACAGATGAGGTTATTAATCCCCGGATGGCACTCACATTCGGGCTGGCCTCCAGCATGTTGTCCCCGTTCCAGCCTGAGATGGGCACGAAGGCCACGTTCTCCGGGTTGTAGCCGATCTTCTTGATGTAGGTGCTGACCTCCTTCACGATCTCCTCGTAGCGCTTCTGGCTGTAGTTGGGCTCGGTGGAGTCCATCTTGTTGACGCCGACGATGAGCTGCTTCACGCCCAGGGTGTACGCCAGCAGGGCGTGTTCGCGGGTCTGGCCGTTCTTGGAGATGCCGGCCTCGAATTCGCCGACGCCGGCCGCCACGATCAGCACCGCACAGTCAGCCTGCACCAGAGGAGGAGAGCGATTTATTGTTTATCACAGAGATAAAATCTGGCAAAGCTGAAAGAACACGGACCTGCGAGGTGCCGGTGATCATGTTTTTGATGAAATCCCTGTGGCCAGGGGCATCGATGATGGTCACGTAGTACTTGCTGGTCTCGAACTTCCAGAGGGAAATGTCGATGGTGATTCCACGTTCCCTCTCGGCCTTCAGCTTGTCCAGCACCCAGGCGTACTTGAACGAACCTTTGCCCATCTTAGGAGGCATTAAAAACGTGCATATCAACTCGGATCTCAGAATTCGTAAAAATCTCACGCCGGTGATGTCTGGTATAGAAGTGTAATAACGTTTATTATAGTAGTAATTACGTATACCTCGGCCGCCTCCTTCTCGAACTTCTCAATGGTCCTCTTGTCGATGCCGCCGCACTTGTAGATGAGGTGGCCGGTGGTGGTGGACTTGCCCGAGTCCACGTGCCCGATGACCACGATGTTGATGTGAAGCTTCTCCTTGCCCATGGCTGCGCGTCGAGGCTCACGCTGGTCCTACGTACCCTGCCACGAATCAATAACGGGAGAATCTTTTAATGCCTGGGATCCTGAACAAGTTTTAAAAAAAAAAAAAAAAAGTCATCTGCATTCTGCAATGTTGTTGCTAGGCAACGCTAGGCAACGCTGGAGCCAGGTAACCACGTAACCAGGTAACCAGCGGATAAAGTGACAGACGGGGACCGTGTAGGTGACAGACGCCATTTTGAGAAAATAAACTCGGCGAATTAAACGCGCAATTCTTCATCGCGTCGGCTTCTTTCGCTCCCTCTCTACATGTAAATTAATTTTTCATATTCCACGCAGATACACGTCGGTTTTTATCGACTTATTTCGGGGGTATCTGGTCAGGAAATGAACGTCGTGGCGGGCTGCGGCACTGCGGACCCGGACCGGCCGTTACGTGGAAAAGGAGGAATTTTAGGAGATGTGTGAATTATGCGATAATTCGCCACAACCTGCCGAAACGCGGGAACTGCGCGTCTACGCCGCGAAGCAGCATCCAGGCCGACGGTGCAGAAAATGCCCGAGAGATAATCCGCATGTCAAGCCTCCAAAATACCCCCCTCACACACACAGCGACTGCGCCACATTCCCTCCCCGAAAACGCGCGGTGACAAGGTGACAGAACCCCCCGGCTGGTGACGGTGACGGGTCGCGACGCGTCCCACCTTGGAGAGCGTCCCTCCGGCCGGCAGCAGCAGCGATGCAGGAGCCTCCGATCCGCCGTCTGCTGACGTCACTGCGCGCTCGTCCCCGCCTCCGTGGCCGCGCGCGGCGCTGGTCGACTGGTTTTTATTCACCGCGCATCTTATCAAGCGCATAGCAGAACACGACCAGGAACATAAACCATCACTAGTGATGTTTAAAAAAAAAAAAAAAAAAAAAAAAAAAGTAAAAATTAGATGACGTGTAGATAACATTTATATGACGTATATGCAATGTTTCAGACAGACTACAGTACAGGCCAAAAGTTTGGACACCTTCTTATTCAATGTGTTTTCTTTATTTTCATGACCTTTTACATTGATAGTTTTGATGCCTTCAGTGAGAATCTATGTACTTAACAAAAAAAGGTGAAATTACTGAAAACGTGTTTTATATTCTAGTTTCTTCAAAATAGCCGCCCTTTGCTGTGATTACTGCTTTGCACAATCTTGGCATTCTCTCGATGAGCTTCAAGAGGTCGTCACCTGAAATGTACAAACCTACAAATGTACAAACCTTTGGCCTGTACTGTATTTCCACAGAGACATGACTGTCTGATTCTCAAAATTCTCATGTAAATGCACAGGCTGCACACTGTTATTTTGACAGGTTATCAGGTTTTGGCACTATGACTGTCCTTTTTATATTAAAAACTCTTGGTTATGGCTGATCAGTGTAATATTCCCTTGAAAGACCCCATCTTGAATGCATACAAAAAAATAAAATAGACAGTGCTGCTCTAGATGTAGTTCAGTTTTCCTGGCTAAGGGGTGACGGGGTCCCTGTAAACAAGGTAAAAATACATACATTCATAAGGAAAACACAGGAAATACAGTAAAATCAAGTTTATTTGTAAAAATTGCATTAACTCTGAAAGCAGAGCATAATAACTTGTGAATTTGTATCGCAGGGCATTGCAGAACCGGTTCATGCTTGCATTTAATATATAGCTAAACGATTATTTCCAGCGTTTTGTGAAGTGACGTTCCATAAATTTGACTTCCACTTCTCCCCACCACCTTGGCTATTGCCACATGATGAAACAGAACACTGACGGTTTCAGAGATAAATTGGTTTATATTATGTCAGTTTTAATACAAAACAAGGATTACAGTATATGAAGGCTTTCTGGTTCAGTTTGTCCTTTGTGACATGATGCCTAAAGGCTTCCTGCACCTTAAAGCTGTCACCTTTACCCTGGACAGCTGGGGAACCTGGATCAGATGTGCAGCTATTTCATTAAGGCAAGTTTCAGGGCTAGGACAGTATTTATTTTCATTTGGTAGGTCCCCTACCATGAAAATGCCATGGTATTTAACATGAATACTAACTCCCCTAGTATTAATGCTCCCCTGGCAGAAGGTGTAAAAAGAGGC
The DNA here is from genome assembly GCF_900700375.1 of Denticeps clupeoides. NCBI lineage: Eukaryota > Metazoa > Chordata > Actinopteri > Clupeiformes > Denticipitidae > Denticeps > Denticeps clupeoides. Next base: position 21,978,868 of record NC_041709.1, on the reverse strand, counting down.
ATTCTATTTTGCGGTCGGATATGAAATTTGACCCTTTATGACGTCATAAGGGGAAAGGTTACCTCCCGTTTCTCATGCTTTGTCCGGCACCACGGCTGAATTTCAGAAAGAGGCTTCAGATACAGTATTAGGGGACCAATAAGACCAATATATAAAAGCAAAAAAAAAATTTTTTCACATCAGGGGACCTTTAATTGTACGTCACATTCAAAGAGAACGACATCATGTTAGAAATGTATATTTCAGTGTTCCTGAGCATGTTGCTCTGGCAACCTGGCTTGTGTTTCCGGTTGCCTTATACTCTCAGTTCAGATCTGTTTCTGTTCCCCACGTCCCACCCCTGACTCATGTAAATGGGATTTCTGTACACAGTATAAAAATGCTTCAGACAGATTGTGGATGTAAGAGATTGTCTGCAAACAAAAAAACAAAAAAACTCATATTTACAACCTTCACATTATGCAACACACACCATAATGAAGACTCTAGAGCACACATCTATTCATCCACAGTTAACCAGCAACTGTGGGATTTACAATAAACTATATTTTTGTTGTTATTTTGGCACACAACACAGCTAACCAGAACAGCGTGTGGGTAAACAGTCACCCAACAGTAATGGTCTCTTTGATTGCCAGAACTTGGGTTCCCTATAAGCTGAACGGTATTTGGTGATCACCTATAATTTTGCCCGTCAGTGTGTAGGCCGAGGTTTAAGTTGACCACTCTACGGTAGACAAAATTGAATGGTTGCCCGTGGGGACGGCTGTGCAGCTCCGCCTTGATCCTCTGAGGGTGGGTATCCGGAGCCAGCTGCTGGCTGGTCTCCCCAGTCAGCAGGAAGAGGGCGTAGTTCTCCGGATCGGCAATCCGAAATTTCTGGGCACAGAGCTGGCATACTTCTTCCGTAGTGGCATAGGGACGCACCAGCAGGGTCTTGGCTGTGCAACCATTGTCCACTTCTTGCAGTGCCACCCGGAGATAATTCTATCATGGAAAATAAACAGAATTATTATAATATCTGCATTATAAATGGAATGTTATTTTTGCATTTCCACCCAGCAGTACCTGGAAATCCTCTACAGAGGGCACCGAGCGCTCTGTGGTGCGGCGGCGGTGCCACTGGTGCAGCGTGTTCCGGACCTCGCTGCTCAAAATGCGAGCTGCCTGCTCCTCTTGGAAGTTCTTGATTAAAGACATGGCGCCGTAAACGCTGGTCAGGTAGTAGCCACCTGCAGGAGACAGAAAGGAGTGAGGTTTTGTATCAAATATCAAAGCTGAATGTTTTTGGAAGTAGTTGTTAGATTGTTTTTATTTTGAGCTATTTTAGGGGGATATCTGTGTGTGAAGGTGACTATTACTGTGCATAATTATTAGGCAACTTAACAAAAAACAAATATATACCCATTTCAATTATTTATTTTTACCAGTGAAACCAATATAACATCTCCACATTCACAAATATACATTTCTGACATTCAAAAACAAAACATCGACCAATATAGCCACCTTTCTTTGCAAGGACACTCAAAAGCCTGCCATCCATGGATTCTGTCAGTGTTTTGATCTGTTCACCATCAACATTGCGTGCAGCAGCAACCACAGCCTCCCAGACACTATTCAGAGAGGTGTACTGTTTTCCCTCCTTGTAAATCTCACATTTGATGATGGACCACAGGTTCTCATCTTTGATGATACCAGCCCAAACCAGTACTCCACCTCCACCTTGCTGGCGTCTGAGTCGGACTAGAGCTCTCTGCCCTTTACCAATCCAGCCACGCGCCCATCCATCTGGCCCAGCAAGACTCACTCTCATTTCTTCAGTCCATAAAACCTTAGAAAAATCAGTCTTGAGATATTTCTTGGCCCAGTCTTGACGTTTCAGCTTGTGTGTCTTGTTCAGTGGTGGTCGTCTTTCAGCCTTTCTTACCTTGGCCATGTCTCTGAGTATTGCACACCTTGTGCTTTTGGGCACTCCAGTGATGTTGCAGCTCTGAAATATGGCCAAACTGGTGGCAAGTGGCATCTTGGCAGCTGCACGCTTGACTTTTCTCAGTTCATGGGCAGTTATTTTGCGCCTTGGTTTTTCCACACACTTCTTGCGACCCTGTTGACTATTTGGAATGAAACGCTTGATTGTTCAAGCGTTTGCAATTTTAAGAGTGCTGCATCCCTCTGCAAGATATCTCACTATTTTTGACTTTTCTGAGCCTGTCAAGTCCTTCTTCTGACCCATTTTGCCAAAGGAAAGGAAGTTGCCTAATAATTATGCACACCTGATATAGGGTGTTGATGTCATTAGACCACACCCCTTCTCATTACAGAGATGCACATCACCTAATATGCTTAATTGGTAGTAGGCTTTCGAGCCTATACCGCTTGGAGTAAGACAACATGCATGAAGAGGATGATGTGGACAAAATACTCATTTGCCTAATAATTCTACACTCCCTGTATGTTGCCAGGTCACAGAAACCTGTTAATTCAACAAATGAATGAAAACAGTGTTGATCAAATGTATGTATTTCCGGGAATTTTACTAAAGCAATTAGGTGCACGTCTCGGCTCTCTCTACCTGCAAACGTGATAAAATCGAGTTAATGATTGTGCTAAGCTGACATATCCTGTTGAGAATTCTTACTCATTACATTATATTCATGTGACTACTGTTTCTGGAATACACAATGCGTTAACTACAAACATGCAGAAATACACTCCACATTGTCAAATATTATAAGCTACTGGAACTTGTGTGCTCATCTTTGCCAGTAGAATACACTGTACACTATTTTTATGCAATCTCTCAGTGTCATGATGTGGCACAAGGAACATGCAATGACACATAGTTCACTTCATTTTTCACTTGACTAAAAACAAAAAAAAAAAAAAGAAATGGCACAAGAAAAACAGTAAAAGCACGCCAGCAAACCAACTCACTCAAGCTGCATTCTTCTAACGACAGACAAAAAGAGAGCAAGGATGAGACACATCAGGTGGGTTTATGCTGCATTGGGCATTCTGGACATTTATGACATGTGCATGTTTCCTGTGCAGTCTGGGAAGGAGAGAATGGCTGCCCACTGTGGTCTAGCAACATTCAGCTGTATAAACAGAGAGATGAACCTGAGACTTGGAATCAAGTTGAGATGAAAACCAACCAATTCCAGTCCCACGAGGACACTAAGCACAGATGTTATGATCTATAATATTTTATCCAATGATACAAAATGCTGTGTTAAATTAAAGTATGTTTCATACATATAGAAAATATACACTATATATCTAATAATTTGTATTCATGGACTGGAGTAGAACTGAATTAGCCTTCATTCCCTTATATAGCAGCAGTTTGATGCTAAATAGTGTACGTTTCTACGTGAAGCCTTGAGAGTTGAACACGGTTGCCTGGAAGGTCTCAATGTTTCATGAAGCTTCACAGCTCGGTTAAAAGAGCAAGTAGTATTTTACATACCATTTACAAAGTATGCCGTCATGTTGGCGAAGAGCTAAAAAGTGCCAGTATGAGAAAGTCCAGTTTGACAATTACAGAGTCGGAAATCTGACATAGTCTGAGATTGGGATTCCTTCAAACAGTTTTATATTTGGGCAAACTCAGCAAAACTCATTTACTGTAATCAGTGGAGACTAGACAAGGGTCAAAAGATCATGGGGCGGGCACACAGACCAGATCCCATTGGTCTGGTTAGAGTCCATCGCGAATGGTGTTTCCCTGTTCTATATACAGTACAGGCCAAAAGTTTGGACACTCAATGTGTTTTCTTTAAACTGTTTTTCTTGTGTTCATTCATAGTTTTGATGCCTTCAGTGAGAATCTACCAACGTAAATGGTCATGAAAATAAAGAAAACACATTGAATGAGGATGTGTGTCCAAACCTTTGGCCTGTACTGAACATGCAGCATTTTTCTTGCTAGGTTGCTTCACAGCACATCATAAATTACTGGACGCTTATCTAGTTTTCTGTTCACCTAAAGTCCAAGGCTAGCAGTACCTTCTCCATTTAGAAGACTGGGTTCCAGGAGCTCCATCATGTACTGAATATCAGTATCCAGTTGTGGCATGTCACATTGGGCCAGCACATAGGTCAGCACGGGCAGGAAGTCGTCCGCCCCGAACATCCTTCCTACAGCACGGACAAAGAACGGAAGTCAAAGTGAAGTATCAAAATAAATAATTGCACAGCATTAAATTAACATAATGTACCCCATTTACACACACACTCAAACAGACACACACACATTTTATTTTTTTACATTTATCTGTGGATCTACGGTAAAACCACAGAATTGTAAACTTGTAACCACCTCCGTGTAACAAGAAACAAAGATGTTTATGTGACAGCTAGTTCTCTCACATTAAAAAAAAACATGCATCTCACTTAACCTGTCGGGTCTCAAACACACGCACAGTGCACACATCCGTTTTGTCCTGCAAGATTGCTTCGATAAGAGTAAAGTCATCACGACACCTGAGTTGTCCTGCATGACGGCGTAGATCAGCTTGCACACCCTCAGCAGCAGCAGCACCTTCTTCTCGGGTGAATACATCTTGCGCATGCTGCGGAATTTGTGACGGATCTTGTCTATGGCGGCCGCGTCTGGGGGTACTGCCCCCTCCACACCCAGATCCTGGGGGCGCTTTGTCTTGGCCAAGGCCAGGTTCTCCTTCAGCTGCTGCCACGCCCCGCTCCGCACTTGAAAGTCATGCAGCGCCGTGTCCACCGTGAGCTTCAGTGGTTTAAGGACACACTTGTGCATGGCCTTCTCCAGAACCTGATCTAGAACAGACATTGCGACAGAATTGTCAGTGCGATCCCTGTTTTTCTTTCAACTGAGCTCATTTGTAATAAATTATGATCTTGGCCAATAATTCATAATAGTCATAATCGGTAATCTGATTTACATTTGGATTTGGTGTTTGTGGGAATTATTTACAACAGAAATTCTGAAAAATTAAACAGGAGATCTAGATATTCCTCATCCCCGGACCCACTTGGCAAATCATTTGTAATCTCTCTCTCCCACATATACACACAGCTGAGGGGTCTAGGCATGGTTTCCGCTTCCCCTTTTTTTCACTTTACCAGCGGAAATCCTGTGGATATGCAGGGTTACAAGCACACAGACCCAGACTGATGGTCTGGAGGCGCCGAATCGCTCACGTCCAGGAACATCCAGGTTTTTCCCCAACTAATGAACGTTCCTAAAATATACCATCAACACAACTGTAAAAAATGGAGTAGTTCACATTAACCTAACTATGCGGTAGGAATGGAAGCTGAGTTGTTCAGTTGTTCACTGAAGGTCATATCTGATCTGATTTCTATCAGCAGCAAACCTTTCCATTAAAATGGAAAAGTGAACCCAAAACATGGCAACAAAATACTGCCTCACAATTCCAATCCAATGAAATTTCACGAAACATTCCATGGGCCAAGAGTCCGGTATGTCATGCTAGGTCACATAAACCTGAATAATTAAATAAAAAACTACTTTAATTAAACCTAAATACCCTGAAGAAACACCTGAAATCTAGAGAAGAAATTCATTGCTGTTCGAAGCCGAGGAACCCGCTGGCCAGCGTTGGAAATGCTCTTCACTGAACAGAAGGACTTTCACAAGGTGTCAGCCACCATTAGATTACCAGGTTCCTTAGAGAAAAGTGTTGTGGAAATTGTACAGTGCTGAGGTGGTCAGGAACTGCATTAATGGTGAGAAAGAGACCACTGAATGTCACACTCGGGTCAGTTTAAACAGGGTACTTTTACAGTGATTCGCCACATACTTGCACCAACCAACCCACAAACTATCTGCGCAATAAGGCTGCAACAGGCAGCCAAAAAAACGGCATAATACACGGCATTCAGAATTTACTCCCTCTTTTTTTTACTTCTTTGCAAGCACCAGACCAACCAGACCAGCAAGGGATAAGCATGCTCTGCTGTCCAAGCTATGGTGTGTGAATGGTGCTTCATCTGAGACATGGTCAACATAAATTATATATATCTACTGTGAATGAAAAAAATGAACAAACAGAGCCAGCCAGTTACAGAATGGACTGCCCTCCAACCAAGAACTTCAAACATTCCTTCCAGCTGTCAACAGGCTCTCGGTGCATATACAGTACTGTGTACGAGTTTTAGGTACCAATGCAAACCAGTGGGGAAAAAACAGCTGCAAGCAAAATTGTTAACATAACAAAAAAAAAAAAAAAAAAAGTCAAACATTGATCAAATATTAATTTACCTAAATGATTTATTGCAGGATACTCCTATTTTCCTTAAAGGTCCCATAAAGATTTCACTTTCTGACATTATTAAATAAATAAAAACACTACGGACCCACTACTATAACGCTGCTTATAAAGCTGCTCCGCTGTTCTACAGTGTGCAATAACTGCAGAAATAATGACCAACACAGGTCAGTACAACACGTGAATTTTGAAGATTTGTCCTTATAAAAGGCTCCAATACACAACAAGTATGCAGAGCTTTAGGCCAGTTGTTTACTGCACTTTCTGCACGGTTATCTGTTCTTCTTCTGTGTCTATGTTGCAGTAATGGATGACTTCACTACTTTATGCTTCTGAATATTCACACATTTATTTGTGTGTCAGATGACTTTCTGAATAAATCTTGTTTGTAACGGCTTACAAAAGGGGGGGCTGAGAAAACATAATTCCAGAAATTCCTCAGAGCTATTCAGATGAAACATTGTTCTGGGTGGGGAAAAAAAAAAGTGCATCTCACTCAAATACGCCATGTGAAACACTTCAGATAGAGGTGGCACATTTCATCTAAATTATTAATAAAAAAACGATGTTACCTCCTGACTTCAAATTACGTCTCTGACCACGTAGGTTATAGAAGCCACGATGAAAAGGAGATTAGTCCAGATACGACACAAAACACCGCACATTAAACAAACTAGAGTACACCCACGTTTTGAGCAGGTTTGACCGGGAAAAGTGAAACCCTCCTTCTTCAGATTCCCCCTCTAGATATTAATCAGCCTTAAAAAAGGGATAATACGGTCCCCAAATGTGTCTCAAGATTTTAGAAGGTCTGAAAGATACCTCTTACCGATTTGGTCCTCAGGGATAAGCGACTCGACGGGTGGCTGGAGATCAGAGCTGTGGAGGAGGTACGCCTTCATTTGGGTGAGGAACTGTCTCAGGGTCTGCAGGAGGTCCAGGCCTGAGGTGTGGAGACCGCCTCCACCGCCGCCGTTCTCCTGGAGAAAGCTTACATAGTCTTGCACCAGGCAGCCAAAATACGACGCCTTATCATTGGCAAGTTCCACCACCTTCCTCACGGCCCTCCTTTCGGGGGCCGCCAGGGAGCTGAAGACCCCGCTGACCTTCTGGAACGGCCCCTTCAGCGCCCGAGGGAGAATGAAGAGCGCAGAGGAGGCACCGAGTTTCAGCTTTTTACAGCGACAAGGTGACCGCAGACGGAGCTGGAGGTCATTCTCAAGCCCAACCCCATAATCATCTTCATCCAATTCATAGTCATCGTCCAAATCCTCATCTTCTTCCTCCTCCTCGCTACTGTCTCCAGGCTGGTGTGCAGGAAAGGGTCGGTGGAATTCATCGGAGGTCTGGAGATCGAGGGAATCCGAGGACGAGGTGGAGATGCTGATGTCGCTCAGCCTCTGTTCCAGATGTTCTCTCCTGCTCTGATCGTGGGACAAAGCCGGAAGGTTCCCAGGGCTGGGGACGACCTTCCCCACCCCACCATGAGGCAGCTTGGCATTGCTCAGTGCCTTAGCAATCGTCTCTTCATCGAGGGCGATGTGGCAGTGGTAGGAGTCGACGTTTGGCTTTTTGGGTGGTGGTGGCTTCTTTGGACTGCTGTGCTTCAGCCCCATGGAGGTCTTCTCCACGCTCTGGTGCAGCTGCTGAACTGCACACCAGCTGGCAGAGGTCTGGGGCATGCTACCCTGCATGGAACTTGTCGCCGGCTTATGAGGAAGACAGCGCGGAGGCGGAGGCCGCGGCGGCGGGACCGCGCAAGGCTTTCCCCCGGTCTTGCTGGGGATTCCCTGGGGGGAATCGTCTGGAGAAGATCCGCTACAAACAGGAACGTCCTGCTGGACCTGATGGTGGGTCTGCAGGAACAGAGGGTTGACGAAACACAGGGCCCTGCTGGACTGGATCCTCAGGCAGCCAGGCAAAGTGCTGCTCTTGCATATCCTGGGAGGAGATCCATGGTTCTGGGAAGCAGCTCCATGCGGCAACAGGTCCGCAGGTCTCCCCTGAAGAGGAGCATTCGCTGAAGCTTGTCTCGGTGTACAGTCCCAGAATCCTAGGAGGGGAAAAGCGATTCGAAAGATGACAAACACAAACTGTATAACATCGAGATGAACTCACTTCGTTTTTATTCTTTCTCTTTTCCAGGAGCGAGCCTGCGCCTTACTGAGGGCTGATTCACAAATGCCGACACACACCCTGAGCTCACACAGGCGCTGACTCACCCATGCAAATATTCAAAGGGGTGGATCTTAGCACACTGTGTGACGCGCGTCTGGCTTTGCTTGCTGTATCTGCCACGCCCTCTCCCTCCGGCACACCACCACCCCCCCACCCGCCCTCCATTCCTGCAGAGTTAGTCAGTTCGGTCGGGCTAATAATAACACACGGCCACGACTGGAGATGCCAGGCTGATTCACACACACACAAAACAGTCATACTGGCTACCCCCAATGTTGAGAAAATGAGCAATAATTATTGAACCTTAATGTTAATAGTGTAATAATGTTAACTGTAACAAAGTGGATGTAAAAATAAACTGCATTAACACATAAAAAGTGAGGGACGTAATGAGATAATGTGACAGATCCTCAGTACCTGCTCCTAGCTGGGCCACCTCCTCCACCTCTGTGTGAGTTTTAGCTGAGGCAATCGCTGCAGGGAGCTTTAGAGTAAAGGGCAAAACATCTCTGCAAGTGACACAAGACAAAAAAAAAAATAAGAATATTTATGACCTGCACAGAAGACAAGCACTGCTCCAAAAGCCTGACTTTTCCGCTACTTCAGCCAGACAACAGACCTCAGGGAGGCAGCAATGCTGTTTGGTTTGTTAAAACACAGCTGCACACACGAAATGTGTTCGTCGCGGCCTGGCTTGTGCACGGAATTGAGACATGTCGGTTCTACAAGAGCCTCCACTTCCACAACTGCAGCCCTTCCCCGGACGTGGTCCCTTCGGCAGGCTGTAGTATTGCAGAAGTAAGAGATTTCAAAACAGCGCGGCCCAGACCTCTTCAACCTTGTTCCCTTTCCCCCCCAAATTGGTGCTCTTCAGCACACGCTTGAGTTTCTGTTGTGTCCATGTGTTTAGAGACAAGCCATTGGTAGTAGCCTAGTAGCCTAGGGTGGTAGTAGCCACTATGAACCAGAAGACCCAGGTTGAAACCCCACTTACTACCATTGTGTCCCTGAGCAAGACATTTAACCCTAAGTTGCTCCAGGGGGGGACTGTCCCTGTAACTACGCCCTGGATACGGGCGTCTGATAAATGCTGTAAATGTAAATGTAAAATATGCATCAATTGGATGTAGAAAGTGAGCATTTCAAAAAACTTTACTGTGAACTAGAACCTGTACAGTTCAACTGAAAACCAAGACAAATATAAGAATGGACAATAAGCTGGCGTGCACACCCTTTAATTATTATTTTGGATGTAATAATCATTCAATGTTCTCGGGTAGGAGTCTGTGAGCATGGCACACTCATCATCGCAAAAACATTCCACATCAGTCAGAATGTGCCGGCTTTTCTTGTGCACAGCCCCCAAAGACTTTCTACTGAGTTTAGGTCAAATAGCCAGACTTCTGAATATAGTGCTTCTGAATAATAATAACAACTAATATTAGACAATAAATGACATCTAGTCTATGTATTGACAGCAGTTAAATAGACTACACATTATTATTTTTTCCAAAAGTTTCTCTGCTCCCAAAACATCAAATTTCACTTCAAATGATTTAATCTTCTCTTTTTCATATTTGTATTGCGTATTTGGGTTAGAAGATATGAAATACCTGCTAATACAGTAGAAAGCCACCAATCGAAAAAGATCTGCAAAGCTGAGTCCAGATCCTTCCAATGAAAAGGCTGGAAAAGAGAAATTGCTTAAAAAATACAGAAGAGCAGACATATTCGGAACGTGACTACTAAAGCAGCATCAACATCAACATGTACCACATAGGGTGGTACTGGCCTAGTGGGTAACACACTCGCCTATGAACCAGAAGACCCAGGTTCAAATCCCACTTACTACCATTGTGTCCCTGAGCAAGACACTTAACCCTGAGTTGCTCCAGGGAGACTGTCCCTGTAACTACTGATTGTAAGTCGCTCTGGATAAGGGCGCCTGATAAAAATGCCATAAATGTAAATGTAAAAAATGTAAAACATGTAAATCAGACCTAGTCGATTAGTCCAGAATGCTTAATGAAATAGAGCAGCATCAGCAGCAATAGGAGTGAAATGTCAACACCATGTGCAGTAACTAAATGAAGGGCTAACTATGAGTTGGCTGATAAATGTATGCCTGTTACCATCCTCAAATAAATGATCAATTTGCAATTAAATCCCAGTGAGCGGTGTGCAGTGTTGATTTACACACACTAGATGGGGCTTTGATGGCTCCTGTTCAGATTATTTAACATTAATACGAGTTCCCCCAGCCTCTCTACGGTCCTGCAGTGGCTAGAAATGGCTGCATTTGTCTAGCAGTGGCTAGATTTTCCCCATGTGACGTCATAAGGGGAAAGGTTACCTCCCATTTCTTATACTTTTTCCGGAGTATTTCCACCCCTCCCCCAAAAAAGTAGCTCCACCGACCATCATGGCTTGAAAACGTGTGAAGCACCGCAGTTGCTCTGTGATTGGATGTGAATATGAGCACAAATGATTTTTTTTTAGTTCAGTCACACGAGACTAATTTTATTCGTCTTCTATCGGCCACTCTCCTCCTTGTCCCACCTCTCTCCTCCTCATTTCCATTTAAAGCTACACACACCGAAACAGCGCGTCTTGGGAAAATCTCATTGCGTGACTGGCTAAACGTGGCTGTAATTCTGCACCACGGCTGAAAGAGACTTCAGATACAGTATTAGGCGACCACTTAGACTGATACATTTTAACGACAAATGCAAAGGAGGAAGACTCACTGTATTGGTTCTCCCTTACTGGGAAGTCAAAGATGGGACATCCGGATGCATCATCCCCTCGAACAGACAGCACCTTCTTCTGGAGTTTAGAGGACCTCCTAACCAGGAAGGCCTATGTGAATTAAACACGAGTCAAACTTTCACAGTCTTCATGATGTCAACGAAAATGTATTCATGAAATGATCTAAAGTCTTAAAAAAAAAAAAAAAAAGACACAATCTCACATTTATTTCAATATTTTATTTGTGTGAAGTACAAACAACAGAAATGTTTTTCAGTACAATTACTTCTGGAAGGGAATTTGATCAATGGTCTAGTAACCACCAGAGATCATTTCTGGTTCCTGCTTCCCTCCCTTACCCCGGGTGGTTGCTTTAGCAGGATGCGTGTGACCTCCTGGTCGCTCAGTGACAGCAGCAACCACACGGGATGGGCCTGCGTCAGTCTGTCCAGCACAGTCACGCGCCGGCGCAGGGAGTCATACCCAGAATCCCGTTCCCTCAGGGACACCTCACAAGCAGGAGACTGCAGGTACACCCCACTCACCTCACCCTCCAGTCTAAACAGAAAGGTTCAAAAAAAGATTTACCTGAGAAAGGGAATATTACGGTATGGTCCTTTTGTGGAGTTATGTACTTAAGTTAAGTATTTAAGTTATGGATGTCTGTGAAGATTCTCAGTCATCCAGGTGAATTTGTCTGAAAGTTGAGTCATGGCATTTCTTTCTTTAGCGTAGAGACATTTAATTCTGCATCCACAGAACTTTGTCAATCTGAGGGAAGTTGGCTTGTGACCACAGATTTATGCTCCCGGTTGGTTTCACCTCAATCCCGCCTTGAATAGGCTCTTTAAGTGAAACAAAGGCAGGGGGAGAGGGTGGGTGCCCCGCCCTGGCAGCTCCTCCTATCTTCATTAAGCGGGTCCTTAAATGTGGCCAACCTGGTGGACGTGTGACAAAGTTCTGTGGATGCAGAACGATGTATGTATATGTATGTGTGTGTGTGTGTGTGTGTGTGTGTGTGTCATTCTATAAACAGCATTTTCAACATTATCAAACTGGTAAAGGTAACTCTGGTAACTCAATGTGATTAATAAATAAATATTAATAAATAATTTTTACAACAATTTACCTCCAATTGAAATAAAATGCAATAAATGTGAGCATGATTACATTGAAAAGTCCACTTTGCTTTCCAAACTCTCTTGTTAGTGTACACTTCCAGTCCTACCAGTTCTCATGCTGAAAGCTCAACCCCTCCCATACCACAATCTCCAGTGTACACACACAATGTGAAGGCATGGCAGGTAGCTTCAAACACGGACAGATCCTTTCTCCAATTCACCATGTATGACTCTTTATTGCCAGCCTTACTCTTAAACATACTGGACCGTTTTCTCAACCAAATCAACACCAGTCCTGCTCTGACACCCACTGCATGCTCACTCTCCCCTGGAAATGGGTCCCGTTCTGCCTGACCTCTTCCCAAAGTGAAAGTGTGAACTGTAGAGTCTGTCAAAGCCCATTGAGACAAAGTATGTGATTTTGGGCAAAGCAAGAAATAAATGTTGTTGTTACTACTGAAGTGCATATTATTAACTGCTGATATAAGACCTCTTTCCATATCTCTTTAAAATGTTAAATGGAACATTATATTCTTATAATAAAAAAAAAATTACAGAACAGAGAGCAATGAAAACTTAATACATCACACAGGAAGGCTGAAAACATAATAAGCCAATCATATAAAAATCTTATTTGAAGTCTAGTTTTAGATAATAACAAGATATAAAACAAAAAGGTACTAGAAATAAACCAAATTAAATAATATATCTTTCAAATAGAAATTTTGTCAGTTGTTCTTAAAATAAAAAGATTTTCTGGGGGGTAGTGTACACACACACTGAAAAGATTATACCTGAAAACGGGCAGATAGGTGAGAACTTACCCATGTAGAACCATGCTCTCTTTGTGATACGAGCTCGTCTGGGCCAGTTCTCGCTCCAGCTCCCCAAGTTCAGAAGCAAACGTGTCTATCAGCTACAGAACAACAAACAGGAGAAGTCCAAGTCAGCGGAAGACATGGGAAAAATGACAGAAACCAGCAGTGAGACTGGTTTCTACAGACAGAGAGACGGAACAAAAGAACAGAAGCACAGAAAGGACGTCAGCCGTCTCTATCAGCAAACAGAAAGTGACAGAATGGCATCTGTCAGGAGGAGGCTGGGACAAGGCTTATTCCCCTTCCTGTGCTTGCTGTACGTCCCGGAGGAAGACGCCGATCTTCTCCAGAATTACAGCTCGTCTGTTCCCCTGGAGACTCCACTGCACATGCATCTAATATACAGACTGCTGAACGCAATCGTTGCATCTCCTGGAGAGAATAATCATCTGCCTGGGAGTAAACAGGCAGAGGAACTCAAACCGGAACGGAACGCCAGAAGAGCACCACGGACCAGACTACAATGCCGAAGGCGATTACTGCACACAAACAGCATATTTCTCAACGGCATTTTCCCTCCTCCTGTAAGGATTTAAACAAAAAATTAAGTAACTTATTCGTGACTTATTCATGCATGCCCTTTATGTTACTGGGGAAAATTAAGAAACAAACTGGGGAACTTGAAGGCGACGGGAAGCTGTAATAACAGCAGTCGGCCCACAGAGGGCAGTGTTAGGTACTTATAGGCCTTGCAGCACGAGGTCGGCCAGACCAACTTCTGTAAGAGGCAACATGGTGAGAGCAACCAGTTCACCCACTGGAATTTGGGGGTGACATCAATTTCAGCAGCCACAGGGAAAAGTGCCAGCGCTGCTTGCTGCTGAGGGTCAAAAGAAATGACACGAGAACAGGGAGACAAAATGAGCAAGAACAAAGAGACACTGAGATGATAATAAGAGATAATGAACAATTTTTTTTCCCCGGGAATTTGCTCTGGGCAGCTTGCCTTCCTTTAAACTAAACAAGCAACACAACAAGATCTGTTTTCATTTAAGTGATTTCAGCGAGTAGACGAAGGCTATACAAAAGTGGAAGAAGCTAGGGACATGCAAACAAAAAGCCCTCTGTCCAGCTGCTGCTTTTTGGGCCTTAGTGATTCTGTGCATCAGCTTTAGTAAATGGAATCCATGGGTGAGTATGAACATGGAACAGATATGGCTCGTATGGAGAGCAGAGAAGTAGGAACGTTAAAACCAACTTCCTAATGTTGTCCCCCCCTTGTAGACATGGAGTACTCCTAAATCTGTAGATGCATTGTTATTGAGAGATAGAGAAAGATAGAGAGATAGATAGATAGATAGATAGATAGATAGATAGATAGATAGATAGATTACCCAACTAATTATGATATTATTAATTATTTACAGTATATAGTGAGCATAAATGTCTGTTTTTTTTTGTGCCTAAAATCATGTTCTGTATCGTCATTCCCGTCCAACGGCTCTTCAGGTGCTGGCCCTCCAGCCATGAGTGCTGAATTTGCATCTACAGTGGGATGGTAGCCCACCAACTGTTACACAAAATGACTGAGGGACAGCATAGTTTCCTTTTTGGAAGGGTGTGAAAATGGTTATGCTAGTTATATAATACTCGATTATATTATTCCTTAAAATTATACAAAATATAGTGACAAAATATAGAAAGTGACATGTAACATAAATAAACAAATAAAGTAGTACCCTTGCAGAAGGGATGAACAGACACTGTAAATGAGTGAGGTAGAGAAAAGACAGACTGAGCAAATCCCTACCTTAAAGAAGCTGCCTTTCCGATTCAGGTCCGCCTGCTTCAGTGCATTTTCAGCCATGCTGGCCTCTCTTTAGCGCCCTGCAAATCACACAACAGATTCATCACAGACTGTCTTTCAGAGGACTTCTTTCTTTCTTTCATCGATGCTTGAACTGTTCTGTGAAGGGGTGTTGTGAGGCCTGCTTGGGATATCTTCTTTTTCAAGATTTTTAGGCTACCTTTGGCAGACGCTCAAACAGATTGAGAGAACCAGGACTGTCTGTTTGTCTTTCTTGTTCTCTCTGGCCATCGAGGAAAGAGGAAGAAAACCTAATTATTCTTGTCCCCACTCATTCTGGTCTTTGACCAACTGGGAATTTTCAAAGAAAGCTATGAATGGCATTATGACTAAGAAAAACAATATGGGGAAGTGCCAGGTAAAAACGCAATAAAATGTAGTTTTCTTCATTTTTTGCAAAGGATACATCATGTATTTCCTTAAAAATAAATCCATACAAACAAAACACCAGCATTTTCTTATTCAGTTGTTTGTTGGCAGTTATTTTGGCAAAAAAAAAAGAACATTAAAATATGAATCAATATGTTGCTACAGCTTTATATGGGAGTTTCTGACCAATCAAAACTGTCACATGTAATGTCATTTTACATGAAACACAGCTCTTCCTCCGTCAAATAATGGGCAAGCATACCAAAATACTTACAGGGACATACCCATTTGTTGACAGACTGGAAGGTTTTAATGGCTTGTCTGTCCCATGAAAAAATATATATGAAACTATTATTAAACCACACTGTTCAAAAAGCAGGAAACTACCATGATCTGGCAAAACTCAGAGGTGCTACATAAGACATGGGCCGCATGGGGGTTAGTGATGTGTCCTCACACCTCCAAGGTTGTTGAAAGGGGTTTCATCCAAGTTCTGCTTTTTGTGAGTGAATGAGTGAATGGTGTGTGTGTGTGTGCATCCCTGTGTAGGACTAAGTAGTAATGGAACGTGTGAGTATGTTTGCAAATACCTGACTCATTTCATTGACCATCAGAATTCTTGAATTTAAGTGCAGATCATTCTGCATGTTGGTGGTGTTTGTGATGTGTGCTGACTGCTCTTGAATCTGAGGGACCTTGGACTGCTCTGCACTTGTAATGTATCAACAGGAGCAGGTTTAAAACATCCAGAATGTGGAAAAAACCTGAACAAGAGGCTACTCATCATTAGCCTAAGACGTCATTAAAGTTAGTCTTCAGGGTGTCAGAAATAGTTGTACACCAAGAAAGGGCTACTGGTTAGTTAGTTAGTTATGGTTCTGGTGGTATGACGTTTCTATAACCCCATCTTTCACAGTAAAAAGTCTTACATCCCAGATTAATTTCACAGAATGGCACCACCAGGTTACAGCACCAACAACAGTGATTCATTCCTATAAGAGCCTGTTATATTCTGCGTAAATCTACTGTGGGGGATTTTAACCCCTTCTGAATGCCTGTAAAGCCTGAATGCTCCCCCCCAGTTAATATTGTGAGGGTAAGAATGAAGGCACAGCAATTCATCTACTAAATTCCTATTCCTATAAAGCATACCTTCTCTCTTGCACACGATCTCTCTTCTCTCTCTCTTTCAGTCTCAGCTGGCGGGGATTCTCGTATGTGTGTCAGCTGCAAGCCAACAAAGACACATCTGAGCCACCCAGAGCACTGAGGCCTGGCAGAGACACAGTGAGTCTCTGAGATGGACACAGTCACACACTGAAT
The DNA here is from genome assembly GCF_900700375.1 of Denticeps clupeoides. Lineage (NCBI taxonomy): Eukaryota > Metazoa > Chordata > Actinopteri > Clupeiformes > Denticipitidae > Denticeps > Denticeps clupeoides. The sequence goes on along the minus strand of NC_041709.1, from coordinate 21,962,172 downwards.
TCATCAGATGTACACGTAAGGGTAAGACTATTACACTTGGGTTAGATCGTTTTTATTACTAATCAATAGATTTTTTTCCATACTGAGATTTTTCACAATAGTCCATTGGAAAGACAAACAGTCATGAATTGCAATATCGGTGTTGCCAATTAGGATCTACCCTGGAGGGCTTCTGTGCTTTGTATCACTATGACAAAAAGAACCACTTTCACTTTACTTCTTCCTGTTCACCTGTGTCTTGTTTCCCCTTCACCCTGTATATAGACCTTGTGTAGGCACCATTGTACATGCTGGTCTTATGCCATTTGGGGGGGGTCGACCCCGTTTTAGTTTGTTTAATAAACATCCTGTTTCACCTGGTACCTTTCACCCCCTTTGTTCTAGCGTGTTACTGAAAGTGAAGTGATTGTCATCGTGAAACGCTGCAGCACAGCATACAGTGACACAACGAAATGTGGCCTCTGCTTTTAACCATAACCCTTGGTGGTTTGGTGGGGTGCAGAATTGTATCTGCGCTGTGGTTACCAAAATTATATTTGTAAACATTAAATGTATAAAATCCCAATAACACACCCATTTAATTCTGTATAGTCATGTATGCTATATAGACTAGAGCTGTAAAACTTGACCCTAGCCGGGTTGGGTTGGGCTTGTGCTCAATTTCAATAATTTAAGTCTGGCTTGGGTCAAGCTTGTCAGCAAACATGAAAACAAACATTCAAATAAAAATGTGTAATTAATTTAAAAAGTGTGTATAGATGCACCAGAGTTCAGGAAACGAACGGTCAATAAGATTGTGGGTTTTTAAAGGCATTTGAGGGATGCAACTGTTAATCCATCCAGCAAACCACACACTCTGAAGAAAACTTCCCATTACCATTTAAAGTTTGTGTGATTAACAGGAAGTGGGAAGGCATGTATATACAAGTTCATTTCGCAACTCGTAATTTTGCAAGTTCAGACATAGGTTTTCGAAGAAACAACTTCGTGACTCAAGATGAAACTAAAACAGCAGCTGTGGTTGTAAGGTAATAACAAAATATATTTGTTCTTCCTTTGAAAAATGGCTTTAAGTCCAAGAATTTTATTACAGGTGATAATGTTGCATAAACATGATCAGCGGCCATGGTCAGATGGAGGCTAATTGATCAAAAATATATATTAGATTAGATTCACCAACTTACAAAATAATTGTATTTTGCAGCCCTATATTGAAGAACATGCTTATGTAGCCTTAACCATTGAAAAGCAGTTGCTTCCCAGTCTCCAGATTTGGAGAAATACAGACAGATACACGACTGCGTGTCTGGTCTAACATCACCTCTCAACAACTCCAAACACACACTCACAAAGACACCAGCGTGAAATCACCAGGACCACGCGGAGATGAAAGAGCTACAGGGTAGGCCAAAGAACACATAATTGCATGGAGACAATAATGGGACACTTTTGGGGGGTCTTTGGATGCTTCCGGTTTTTGTTTGACGCCGTCAATGGCTTTGAAGTAATCCACCGTGGAACTTTCGAGTGTAAACGGCACTAATGCTCCCGCATAAAATATTTAAAGTAATACAATATCATGCATTTCTGCTGCCAGATACCATTCAAAGTGGATGGAACGTGCCCATGGATTCAGAAAGTGGTCCATACCAATTAAAAAGCTAATCACAGCACACTTTTGGACAAAAGCGAGGAAACTGGGGCCTGCAGTTTCCAGTTTTACTGGTGGTTGCAGGAGAGCTACCAGCTTTATTCCTGCTCTGAAGAATCAAGCCATTCAGGAATGTTTTGCATGAGCAGAGATTAAAGTGAGTCAGAAAAACCAGGCAACTCCCGTCATTACGGCTAAAAGGTATTAGTGGGGGGGGAGATCTGAATTTTGCAATGAATAATGCACTGTTAGAAAAATAATGTCCCCATTTTAGCTGTGCCAAATATAGATCCCAATGTAAATGCAAAGAATGAAAAAACGTAAGGAGCTTACAGAGGAGTCAGGCCGGCTCTTGCCACATATCTGCCCAGCGCTCCATGAACATTCCAAGATCCCACTCGCACCTGGTCATATGTTCCCCTGGACATTCGTGCCTTTCTCTGTTCTGTGACGTCAGTTGCAGCGGGTCTCTTCTTGTTGTGCATGAACTCACTCAGGGGGTTTTAGTTCTGGCCATCACATTGCATTTCTCAGGGCAGTGGTGGCATAGTGGGTAAAGAAATCGGACTTGAACTGCTGTGGTGCCACTGAGGCCCCCTTGACCAGGGTACCGTCCCCACACACAGCCACCCGGGCGCCTGTCATGCTCACCACTGCTCACCAAGGGTGACGGTTAAAAGCAGAGGACACGTTCCATTGTGCGCAGTTCTGCAGTGTTTTACAATGACAAAACCAACCACTTCACTAATGAAGTCTGGTTTTATGTAGAAGTTGGCCACTTGAAGTAAATACACCTTGAAAGAAGGAAAAAATAACCTTGTCTTAATAGGAGGCAGAAATGTAAATGTCCTTATTCCAGAACACACTATACGGCAGATAGTGTACGCCGGTACTCTGCATCCTTCACTAGATTTCATATAGAGGAGTATTGCACATCCACACCCTTTTATTAGACGCAAATGAGACAAAATAGCATTTGAAAGTTTGGGGAGAGAAAATGCTAACCTCACCCCAGCTTTCACTGAGATACTACACTGTTCGGTCAAGTTAAGTAGGATTTTATTGTGATTCTACAAAGTACATTTGACTACGTTTGGAGCTCAGTTTCGCTTTAAAAGTCTGAAGAGCCGCTTTCCATCCTGGACCGGAAGATCTGGATGCTTTGGAAACTTCTTCCAGGAGGCAGGAGAGAAAAGTGGTAGCGGTGCCCCTTCTGGATCTCCAGGATAGAGGGGAGAGACCCCAGTGATCTTTTCAGCTGTCCTCACTACATGGTCTTGTGGTCCAAAGTGGTGCAGATCCCAAACTAGGCACTGATCCACGTGCTCCGAAGGCTATCCTGGTAGGTGGGATCTTCTCAGGAAGCAGTGACTGGCGCTTTCGACTATGGAACTAGTGTTGACTGACCACGTGAAGAAGTCCTCTGCTACGCGAACACAGAGGAACCTATACGGAGTAATATTTTTATATTTCCACCAGCAATTAAAGGTTTCCTTTATATTAAGGGCCTGGTCTAGTCCAAAATAAGTGTCTGGGGCGGTACCAAGTTGGTGGGGCTTAATGCCATCAAAACATAATACAGCAATACTACATAGATTGTGACATCCGAACTGCGATTGGGAAACCGAATTTCCTTAACATGAACTTCCTGTGACAGCTGAACCAGCTTCTCATATCCTCATATCTTCACATACTCTACATTCGTCCGCCTGGTAACAGCATTATGTTGGAATTCTGCACTTCAGAGAAGGGGGCTGGCTTAGTTTTAAACAGCTAAAAAAATGCTCCAAATATTCAAGTCACCACTGAAAAAAACATTTTAATCTCTCCTTTATTTTCTACCATTCATTTTTTTAACATGGAATCCATATCTGTTATTTTCTGGCTATAGCTATTTCCTGCCACTTCTGCAAAGCAGAAAAAAAAAAAAAAAAAAAAAAAAAAACCTGTGCAAATTGTGCTATTATTAATGATAGGAAGTATATACGTGTATATATGTGTTTTCTTTATTTTCATGACCATTTATGTTGGTAGATTCTCACTGAAGGCATCAAAACTATGAATGAACACGTGTGGAGTTATGTACTTAACAAAAAAGGTGAAATAACTATAGATTTATATTCTTGTTTCTTCAAAATAGCCGCCCTTTGCTCTGATTACTGCTTTGCACACTCTTGGCATTCTCTCGATGAGCGTCAAGACATTGTCACCTGAATTGCTTTTCCAACAGTCTTGAAGGAGTTCCCAGAGGTGTTTAGCACTTGTTGGCCCCTTTGCCTTCACTCTGCGGTCCAGCTCACCCCAAACCATCTCGATTGGGTTCAGGTCCGGTGACTGTGGAGGTCAGGTCTCCACTTTTTGTTAAGTACATAACTCCACATGTGTTCATTCATAGTTTTGATGCCTTCAGTGAGAATCTACCAACGTAAATGGTCATGAAAATAAAGAAAACACATTGAATGAGCAGGTGTGTCCAAACTTTTGGCCTGTACTGAATATGAAGACAAGGCCAGAGGCAACACACCTGCCAGGGTACAAGAGAGTCTTCACACGGGGAAAGCAGAGGGGGCACCTTCAGTTAAGTGGATAACCTGACTGGACTTGTTTCCACCATTGACGTTAATTTCCTCACTGCATTCCGCTGGAGATTTTCCGGGGAGCCGGACCTGAGATGCACCGACAGGGTACGAGGAAGGAGGAGGGGGGGGGTCATTCTACAGACAAGCCATGAGATTTTTAATATCCACATTTTAACTGCTAAAAATCTCAGAATATTTGGGAACCTGCCCCAACGTGCAGGCTCCACACACAGACCTGGGTCCCAGGTTCGAACCCACAAAGGGTTCGGGCTTTTTATAGAAGATCCATTATTTTGTGAGCATTTTATTAAAGATGTATGGCTGGGGGTGAAAATGCCCAGACATTTTTATCTCGACTGTTCCCAATAAAAAGAGTCGGACCCCATTTCCAAGCACAGAGAGTAACTTCTCTCAGTCAACTCATGATTTCAACATTATCAACATAATTAAGGGTGGTAGTAGCCTAGTGGGTAACACACTCGCCTATGAACCAGAAGACCCAGGTTCAAATCCCACTTACTACCATTGTGTCCCTGAGCAAGACACTTAACCCTGAGTGTCTCCAGGGGGGGACTGTCCCTGTAACTACTGATTGTAAGTCGCTCTGGATAAGGGCGTCTGATAAATGCTGTAAACGTACATTTAAAAAAAATAATCACCGATTTATCACAGTAATTAATTAGCAGCAACAAGCGAGCGACAGTGTTCCGAAAAAGTAAAAAATAAAAGTACAAGCTGTGCTTCAAAACAAAACCGAAAGTCGTTCTCGGGACAACGCAGCGAACTGACCTTGATTTATCTCCTCAGAGCCGCGGTGTGAACGCGATCTTGGCGACGTCGCCATTCGCTCCGCGTCGCATCGCATCGCGCCGCGCAGCGCTGCCCACTGCGCCACCGGCCGCGAGTCACGTGTCTCCCGACGGGACGAGACCCGCCGCTTCCGCTTCTCCGGTTATACAGTTACACTTGATTAACACTTCGGTTCGACTTATATCCTCAGGAAATATCCGGGCACGCAACAAAACAACACTGCACCTACAAAGCAGCTTCACGTTGACAAGTTTTACAGCATTTGGTTTATAGTTTTATATTCAGTACAGGCCAAAGGTTTGGACACACCTTCTCTTTCAATGAGTTTTCTTTATGAATGAACATGTGGAGTTATGTACTTAACAAAAAGTGGAGACCTGGTCTCCACAGTCACCGGACCTGAACCCAATCCAGATGGTTTGGGGTGAGCTGGACCGCAGAGTGAAGACAAAGGGGCCAACAAGTGCTAAACACCTCTGGGAACTCCTTCAAGACTGTTGGAAAAGCATTTCAGGTGACGACCTCTTGAAGCTCATCGAGAGAATGCCAAGAGTGTGCAAAGCAGTAATCAGAGCAAAGAAACTAGAATATAAAACACGTTTTCAGTTATTTCACCTTTTTTTGTTAAGTACATAACTCCACATGTGTTCATTCATAGTTTTGATGCCTTCAGTGAGAATCTACCAATGTAAATGGTCATGAAAATAAAGAAAACATTGAATGAGAAGGTGTGTCCAAACCTTTGGCCTGTACTGAATATATACAGTATTTCTGTACTATGTATATTGTTGAACTCACAATAAATCTCTGTTGAATCTTGACAAATTAAATCATTTCAAAAGATCACTGGGGTCTCTCCCCTCTATCCTGGAGATCCAGAAGGGGTGCCGCTACCACTTTTCTCTCCTGCCTCCTGGAAGAAGTTTCTGCAGCATCCGGATCTTCCGGTCCAGGATGGAAACAACTACAATGCAGTGTTCTTTTTTTAATCCAGTGTGGCTTGACTGTGAGTCTCTCTGCCTAATGTACAGGTTTTTTTTTTTACAGTGACTAACTTTCTCAATGTTTTAGGAAAGCATTCATCTGCACTCTTCTCAGTCTGGGCTTCGGGTGCTGGAATGGACTTCGACTAGATGTTCCAACAACTGATGTTCCTTCACTAAAAAACTTCATTTTTAGGAGATACTTGTTTGTTTGGGTTCGGAGGTATTAAGTTAATGGTATTTACAGATCGAGTCCAAGTGAACCTAATGGGGAACTTCTATGATGGACATTTTAAAGCATAAGCAGATGTTTTACTTGGCTCCATTATGGATTCTTTGTTATTATTTTTCCCTCATGGATATAAATATTATACAAAATTAAGATTGAGAGATGCCGGACACATGAATTACAAGTGAAATTGTAGCAAATAACAGTCCACCTATTTTTCTACACAACTTTTTATTAGATGTACATTACATGGAACAGACATTATATGCATCCTAAAATGTTACAGCTGCTTCTTAAGACAACACTTGTACTGATACTTCATAAAAGTCATACAGTACAAACATCCTGGGATCCACACAATGCCACCGACCCAGTAAGTACTGGATGCCCCAACACTAGCGGGTACGGTAACAGACCCGTAAAAGGAAGGTTGCCGTTTCGAATCCCGATCCGCCGAGGTGCCACTGAGCAAAGCACCGTCCCCACACACTGCTCCCCGGGCGCTTGTCATGGCTGCCCACTGCTCACCAAGGGTGATGGTTAAAAGCAGAGGACACATTTCACTGTGTGCACCGTGTGCTGTGGGGTGTCACATGTGACAACTAATCACTTCACTAAACCACTTTATTGCCAGAAGGTCTCCAGATGATTTAGTATCAGTAGTTTACTTAACACTGAAATTTAAAAGTAAAGCCTTCAAAAATGTACAATAATTTTTAAAAATATAAACTGAATTCAAGTGGGATATACCTGATGAAATAATACGTCAACAAACTACAAATAATGCTCCTCCCCTTGATATGAAGAACAAAAGGAGCAAAACTTTAAGGTATACTTTAACATGTAATCAGTAAGCTACTAATTAAAACATGCACCAGAATGCTATATCCTCATCCTTAAACTTGCTGAAGTTCATTGAAAGCCATATAAATGTACAAATTCAATTACTGCAAACAACTATATTAAAAAAAAGTGATATTGAAGTGAATGATCATAAATGTTCATATGATCAATCTCACAAACACCATAAATGTCCAATAATAAAAAATAATAATTATAATAATGAATAAAGTCTGCTCCACAAACAGGAATTTCACCATAAGTTTCAAATTGGTCCACTGAGCAGCCCTCCATTCTGATGAAGTCCATTGTAGGATTGCAGCGACCCCTGGTGACCAGGATTATACTTGTCCTGATGTGAACTTGAAATGACCTCACCCTCACAAACACAGCAATGCTTTAACTTTAGAGGATTATAAAAAAAAAAACATAGCATTTTAAAATAGCAACAACTCTATTTCTCACTTTTAAAACATATCTTAACATTTTAAAATATCAATAACTCTATTTTTACATCTTAAGAAACCACATCAAAGAATGTCTTATCAGCCGAATAAATTAAAATTCAGGCAAATCACCATGCAGACCTCAACTATACATGTACACACCTATTTACATTATATTTACATAAATAGACATTTAATGCATCAATGCATTCTTGAATGTCACACACATCTGTTTCCCCACTCACACAGCTCCACAGTTGTTCAAAAAGTAATACTGACACCAGGCCACTGGGCCATCTACATCAAAATATATGAATTATAAAATGCATGACATACATAAAGTGGCTGAGAGATATTACTAGACACTGCTGCATGAGATACTAAAGATATTTCCATAAAAATATTCTTTTCAAAATACAAGTAAAAAGGTAATTATAGTATTAATTATATATTATTCGATTGTTTTAATACATGTATATTCAATTTGTATATTCCTTATTTACATGTCTCTCCTTTTACAGAAATTTCTCCGACAAAGACTGCACCTAATTTCATTGTACTTGTTACAATGACAATAAAGATATTCTGATTTTACTGCTTTAGTTGTATTGGGGGATACATGAAAGGAAAGCTGTGTAGAACAAATGGAATAGTTTTCCCATTCCATTCATCTGACAATGAAACAAACCAGATGAACAGATAGAGCTGAGCAACAGATTCATACTGTCCTTACACTACATCCAAATTATGCAAATATGTGCACATAAACCTTCTGTCAAAAGTTGCATATCCATTTATAAATTGTATACAAAAAAAACACTTGGATGCTGTTAAATGACTCCAGAACACTCCTGTGCATTTCATTACTTTTTGCATCACATCTTTTTCGATTCTTCTGCCACTTGCTCCAAAAAACCTTCCCTAGTATCCCTATTGTGCCAGAACGAACTTTCCTATTTTAAAATTGGTGGTCCAGAACCAACAATTTTCAGCAGCCACGTTCAGCTGCTACCTTGAGAATTCCATTTAGGAACTGTGGGACCAAATAAGTCCAGGAGGATGGGTCAGATAATTTCTCGGCACATGGGCAGGTTGACGAACATGAAGACGTTGAACTCAATCAGGATGGAGAAGCACAAGAAGACCGCGTACATCAGCAAGCAGGCCAGACCCAATCGCCGGTCCAGAGTCCATTTATTCAAGTGCACTCCAACAACCTAAGAGTTAAAAAAAGAAACGTTGCGGTATAACCAAGAAATAACCCAACACAAATCAACAATCCTTGTCGTTGTCTTATTCTGTAGACTTACTGTAATAAAAACTGAGGCCAGCAGGAGTCCAACAGAGAAGATCAGCCCCCGACTGCTTAAATGCACCTAAACCAGACACCAATCACACATTAATTACAAGCACCAGCATGTCGGCAGTAGGTTCTTTATGCATCTCCTCTTCTTGAATGGATTGGAGAGCAGTATTTTGCAGGGATTTTTGCAATGTTTAAGTCGCCTTACTCTTTATTTCACATTGATTTATTTCACTCGTAGCATTTCTGACTCACAAAAGAGCCGTAGTCGATGGCCAGTGTCTGCAGAGCCCACGGTAAGCCAAGACCAACCAGGATATCGAATACGTTAGATCCAATTGAATTTGAAATAGCCATGTCGCCCAGACCTTAAAAAAAAACAAGACAAAGCATAAGAACTGCTTAATGCCAATCTGGATCAAATTATTAGTATGGTATGCTTTGGTAATATTGTGTAGTAGGTAGCAAGTTTGTACCTTGACGTGCCACAATAAGACTGGCCATACAGTCTGGAACACTGGTACCTGCCGCCAAAAACGTGATGCCCATGATGACATCCGGAATGCCCAGCGTATACCCGATCACTGTCACCTACAATACAGCAAATAATGGCTTACAAAAGCTTGGTAACAAAAGGTTGGTTAAGGAAACCAGGTAATGTAAGGAAAAATATATAAAAGGTGAGGTTCAACCTGGAAAAAAGAACATTCGCAAGTGATGAACCATGGGAAAGGTGGTGGTACTCACCATCCACACCATGATATAGGAGAAACCAGCGATCCAGATTGTGGCAGTGAGGAAGGTGACCATGAACCAGCGCTCCCAACGACGCTCCGCACAGTTGGGCACGGTGAAGTACAGCAGCAGGCAGAGAGGCCACATGCCCAACCACTTTACTTTATTACAGCAGCCCACTGCAAGGACGAAGACAAGCTTGCTATTACCAAGGAGACACATCTAACAAGTACAGCATTCGCACGTGTTCATTAACAGAAACCCTGACAATATACTTTGTGGATGGCAGCTCATCAGCTGAAACTCAGCCTGAGCAAAAGAGAACTACCAACTAGCCAGAACTTATCTTGAGTTGCACATGCACACACACCCATTTGGCTTTTATTATTATTTTTTTTTGCAATAATACTTGTTGTGCACTACTCATGCACTTTATTCAACTGTCTTACCGTGACTCTGTGTGTCTTGTAATGCAATAACTGTTGCAATATTACCACTCTAGTCTACTTTATATATTGTCAGTGCAATTGTGTATATATCCTCCTACCTGCACTTTCACTTAATGCTTACTTTATATTGTAAATATTCTAGACTCATATGTATTTTTAATTTTACTCAGACCTAGGTTTAATCCTAATAAGCTCCTCACATCCCGCTCATGACTCATGATCTATCTGCTGCCATCAGGCAAAAAATACAGGAGCATTAAAACAAGGACTAACAGACCAACCAGCAGTTTGAAAGTGAAGTGATTGTCATTGTGAAACACTGCACCACAGCACATGGTGATACAACAAAATGTGTCCTCTGCTTTTAAATACCAGTGTGTGGAGACGGTGCTTTGCTCAGTGGCACCTTAGCAGATCGGGATTCGAACCGGCAACCTTCTGATTGTGGGGCTGCTTCCTTAACCGCTAGGCCACCACTGCCCTAGTTTCCACCTTCAATTTCTATTTCATGTGCAATAATCATGCAGATTGACTGTCTACCTAACTCACTTCAAAATTTAAAATTGAATATCCTGTATTATATTTGTATTATATTATTGTATATTTTCTAGCTTTCTCTTATATATTTATATATATATATCTATATATTTCTCCTTTCTATAGATATCTCTCTGACACAGGAATAGCACCTAATTTTGTTGTACTTCTAACTAGGACAATAAAGATATTGTGATTTGCCAGTTTACTTGTATAGGAACAATAAGGTATCTAAATCTACATCTCATCTGTAATGCTGCGGTGCTTCTGGACGAGCAGCTGGCACCCATCAACATGTGTGTTGGGTCCTAATCACCCAGAGCTGCTTCAGGGTTACAGGACCCTTTTAGAGCAGTGCAGTGTCCAGTCAGGCATCGTTTGTATATGCCTGCATGTGTATTATTATGCTGAGGGCTACCTTTTTCTGTTTTGCTGGCCATTTAATTTATTAAAACCCCATCATCCTGCGTGAATCCTCCCACCATCAGGAGCTTGTAAACTGTCCATAACCTCCTACATTCCTAATCGTTCACAATTTGTCCTTACAACTCATTATTTCAAAACTAGAGTACTATGACCTGCTCCTTTCAGAAGTAACTAGTTTTTAAACTGCATGCATTCCCAGCATGGGTCCTATTGAACATATAGCAGAGTACATTCAGTGTACTTTGATGTTAAAATGTCTGTGCAACGACGCTTCCCATCCAGCCTGATGGAGCTTGAGAGGTGCTGGAAAGAGGAATGGGCCAAACTGGCCGAGGATAGGTGTGCAAAGCTTGTGGCATCATATTCAAAAAGACATGAGGCTCTAATTGCTGCCAAAGGTGCATCAACAAAGTACTCAGCAAAGACTGTGAATGCTTATATACAGTAGGATTACAGTGACTTCTCAGTTTTTTTATTTTTAATAAATTCACCAAAACAACAAGTTGTGTGTAGGATTCTAAGGAAAAAATAACTTTAATCACTTTTGGAATAAGGCTGAAACATAATGCGCTGTGAGTACTTTCTGAATCTACTGTAGGTTTTGTACTAGAGCGGCCACTGATTATACACGCAGATACCATCTCTGTTGTAGGCCATACCTGGAGGCCTGAAGGGCACAAAGGGTCCATCATTCTCCAGCCCCTCCTCCCCATCTTCCTCGTCATTCTCATTGTTGTCATTGTCCTCATTCTCGTTCTCTGTGTCTTTTGAATCCTCGGCACCTGCTCGGTCCATCCTGTGTACAGGGTAGCGTCCATTCAGCCCTCTTTCTGCCAGACTCAGTCCATTCTCCACAAACCGTCTGTCACACACAGTCGCCAAGGCATCAGGCTCGCTGCAGCTCAGAGACCGGGTGTGGGCAAGCCGCTGCCTCTGAAGAATGATGTGGAAATCTGTCAGTGATCATAATGATCCACACACACATACAACTTCCAACATTCTGCATGTAAAATTCACTCACTCACTATTCTCCACCCCTTAGTCCTGTTACTCAGTGTCGCGACTGGGCGGGTCCAATTAATCCACATTCAATTGGAAGTCATAAGTAGAGCAACCATCTGTATTTAAATCAGATATGTGTATCTATAAACACCCATCAGTAATCAGTGTGGCTGAAACTGACCGGTCACTGCTTGTTTAAAGGTTTTCAACTTCAAGGGAAAAATGTTCAACAACAACAACAACATTTATTTCTTATATAGCCCAAAATCACATACAGTGTGTCTCAATGGGCTGTGTGTTGGGTCCTAATCCCCCAGAGCTGCTTCAGGGTTACAGGACCCTTTTAGAGCAGTGCAGTGTCCAGTCAGGCATCATTCACACTAACATTCTACCAAAGTAACCTGTCTTTTTCACTTCACCCTTTATCAGTGCTAATCAGTGCTGTCTTTAATACTGTCATGATCTGGGATCCGGACCGGAGTTTCATGTTCGTCCTGTGTAATGTTTCCTGATCGTGTATGAAGCTGCCCTGTTCGTGTTACATTGTTTTATGTTACATGTTCATTGTTACTGGATGTCTTCCCGGTCCTGTTCATCATGTATTAAACCCGTTTTGTGACGTCATGCGTATGCGTCCTTCTTTCTCGTCATGTCCAGTCATCGTTCCAGATCACCTGCCTCGCCATATCAAACCAGCGTGACAAATACAATATTTCACATCAGCTCCGTCCCCCTCCATTTATTAAGTTGAAGGCAAAAAATCGACGTGAATATGTTTGGGAAGTTAATTTAAGATTAGATTAAATGCATCCAAATTAATATGAAAATGGTATTTAAGTGTCAAAGATGAAATATTATGTCTTTTACAATTCAATCCAACCTCGAACTCCTGTGTTAATTAGTATGCCAGGTTAAAGGAAAAACTACTGAAGAAGCAAAATGGGAAAGGAAAAAGATCTCCCTGCTGCCAAAAAGTGTGACAGTTGAAGGTCTTGGACAAGGTATGAAAACCTTAAATATTTCACTTAAGCTTGACCATAATACTGTTAAGATATTTGTGGTTGATTCAGAGCCAGATAAATATATTGGATTAAGAGATTAAAATGCCATTGCAAAGCAGCAAACAAGTATTTGAAGCTGGTGTTGCCACGTCTGCCAGAATCATGGGGTGGGTTCCTTTAGGTTCCCTGAAGGTGTGAAAACAACCTCTGAAAGATGGAATGGAGCTCCTGACCGCTTTCTGCCACGGTACAATAAAAAGAACTGTGCTTTTCATATCAATGCATGACAATGCAGCATCTCATCTCATTGGCTGCTATGGCATGAAAAGAGAGAAACTCATGGTGTGACCCCCATCCTCCCCTGACCTATGAGGGCAAGAGGCAGTTCATATCCGAACAGCAGCTGTGGGAGGCGATTCTGACATTCAAGCAGAAACAGAAAAATATATATACTTTGTATTTATTATTGGTAATATTCAAATTCTAATGGTTTCTGACGTATGCTGAATTATGCTGACAGTCATTTGCATCAACTTTAAAGGAAAATCTGAGAAAAATATAATTTGCAAAATAATTTGGAATGCAGTGCAATCATTTTGTTTTATTTGTTTCTAAAATGTCTTGATTTATGATTTCAGAGTAGACGTGCTTCTGAAATGACTTATGGACCGGAGAATACCGAACAGTAAACTGCATTAAAATAATAATTTACATGCACCTCCCACTACCTAATTTCCTTTACACCGAACACACCACTATCGTGCCATGTGATTCCTTCAAATTACTGATTCACTGGCCAAATAACTAGTGATCTACTGATGGTCAATAGTGTCTAATGAATGGATGACAATATTGCCCTTGAACAGCAAAGTATAAGGTATAAAACTGCAGGCAATAACCATCGTGTCTTGTTTTCGGTCCACTAAGTCATCTCTGCGTCTACTGCTTTTTCCTATGACTTTTTATGTCTTTCATACATTCGGGTCTCTTATACACAAATCCTTTCCACTGATTCCTCTCTTTGCCCCTGCCAGTGGTACCTCGTTGATGAGCATGCGCGAGGCCATGGTGAGACGTGTTCGAGGAGAGAAGTGGCTGGTGATCATCACCCTCATCCCTGCCTCAGAGAAGGACAACTGGTGGGGATACGCTGACAGCACCTCATCCACCATCATCACCGAGGGCTGTGACTGGAAGCTGGAAGCTGCGGGGGAGAAAGGAAACAGGGGGGTGAGAGGTAACAAATGATATGTATCAGGGCTGAGTTAAGTCAGGATTAACACAAATTTGAAAGCCAAATGAAGGCCAACTTTTCCAGTATTGACCTGCACAGTATTAAAGATAAAGGCTGCTTCAATAATGAATTTAACGTTACAGGTTGGACAATGAATTAAAAAAATATATGTTCAGCTATTGAAGTTGTTGCTAAGCAATAACTTAGAGATGTGGTAAGAGTGCAGATAGTCTGTTTCTAAGCATTGGTGACACATGAAGGTATTAGAATACCGCTCATGTAGATTCCTTCTCTACAATATCAGACGAATACGCCCCTTATCTGACAACACAGGCCACCCAGATGCTGGTTCAGCAGCATGACTGATCTTCAACCTTCCCAAATTCTCCCACACCTCCCATATGCTACGTTCCCTCCACTGGCTCCCAGTAGCTGCACGCATCAGGTTCAAAATACTGATGCTGGCCTACAAAACCAGACATGGAGTAGCACCATCCTACCTCACAGCCCTTATTACACCTCGCACTGCACCTCATATACTCCGAGCCTCCTGTACTGCTCGCTTGGTCCCCCCATCTCTGAAGGTAAAAGGAAGACATTCATCTAGACTCTTCTCTGTCTTGGCCCCTCGGTGGTGGAATGAACTTCCGCTTGAGGTCAGAACAGCTCAGACACTGAGCACCTTCAAACGACACCTCTTTAAAGAATATTTAGATTAACTTGTAACTTTCTTATTGTCGAACTTGTGTACAGAATCTACAACAGAGTGAATAAAAAGATTGTATTCATAGTTGGGGTTCTAGTGAACCGGAATTGATCACTTCATCAATGGTAACTTGAAAGCACGTTGTAAGTCGCTCTGGATAAGGGCGTCTGCCAAATGCCGTAAATGTTAATGTAAATGTAGAATCTTCACACATTAGACCAACATACCCACAGAAGCCTTGTCTGTGAAGGTTTACCTTTCTTGAGCAGGACTGTGGTGGCTTCACAGTTAATGTCTTCCAGGTCGGTGCTGCCTGTCAGGCCATTGGTGAGGTTCACTGTACTTCTCCCTCCGCTCTTCTTCTTTCCCTCAAGGTAACGCTGGGCACGAGAATTAAACCTTCATGAACAGAGGGAAGACCATTTTTGGATGGTGGCAATAGTATATAATGCAATCCAATATGACATGACAATAAAGAATCAAAACCAGAATTTCTTACTTCATTATGAAGATGTAAACCATGTACATTACAACCAAGACCAGAGACTCCCACCTGAAATAAACAGAGCGAATTAAAGCGTTAAAGTTCCGTTTGTGTGAAATGAAAAAGGGGAAAATGAGGATATTACAAGAAATATTTACCATGACACCTTCTCATCATAAATGAACTATAAGAGAGAGAGAGAGAGAATTTAAATACAGATAAATCTTGTATTGTATTGTATAAATCTAAATGTCACATTCTCATTTCCAGTTGATTCCAAATGATTCTGACTGCCACTAGGGGGTATGATCATATTGCGTTTGGTCAGGAAAAAAACACTGCTAAGCATTGTCAGTGATTTGGGGAAAAAGATCAAAGTAATTCATGAATGATGAACATGAATGTGATCTGCTACATGATTACAGATGATACTCAATAACAAAATTGTAAGATAGAACTAATGAAAAAACATTTTCAGGTATAGGTGATGGCTACTTACAACAATCAGAGCAGCCACAGACAGAGTATAGTAAGCAGAGTCTCTGAGGAGTGTCCAATGGGAGAGTTTTACGGCCTATACAAATAATGTACAGAAAATATATTCACTTTATATAGAACATATTTATTACTGAAATGTTTGCATATGATATAAAAATGTCGACATATTCACACTTTTTGAGGTTTGCTCTTGGTTATCAGATGGACCAGTAATGGACAAAAAAAACCCCACTGGACGTCACTGGACTAAATGTTACTGTGGAGTTTTCGGTGCCACCAAACATGAACAGATCCTCGCTGATGCACAATTGTGGATTTTTTTTTTTTGCACTGACAGCTACTGCATGATCACTCTACCCTGGAAGGGGGTCCCACTCCTTCCCAAGGTTTCTCCCTTTTGAATGCAGTTTAGATTTCAGTGGAGTTTTCCCCTGTGTGCAGAAAGGGTCCAAATGTGGCGGGTGTCAACTCTAGGGCCTGCTAAAGCCCATTGAGACACACTGCATGTGATTTTGGGCCAAATAAATGTTGTTGTTGTTGGGTATCGGGTCAGGGGGTGAGACATCCAACATCACGCTACACGACAAGATCTTAGACTTTTTCTTACCTGTCCAGCGAAGAAGCCACACACTCCAATAATGCAGAGTATGTTGAACACTGCCGAGCCAACAATGGTACCCACCCCCACATCGCCTTTGGTGATGAAGACTCCTGTAGGTTTTAAAATGGTGGGTCAAAATGTGCTAAAATTGGTCAAGTAAATTGATACCCGTGGCGCCAATCTATTGTTTAAACCGACACCCATTAAAATGCAGCGAGAGAGAGGAGACAGAAAAAAAAGCAGTGTGACCTATGACTGAGGTGAAGAGTTCTGGAGCAGAGCTTCCGGCTGCCATGAATGTGGCGCCCGCTACATCCTCACTGAGATGCAAACGCTGAGAAAGGGAGGACAGCAGGGGGTCAGGAGTGTTTGTTCTATCACAACAAAAGTTTTATCATTGTATTTACAAAATGTAGAAATATAATACAGATTCACCTCTGATATCTTCTCTAAAGAAGGAACAAAATAGTCGTCACAGACCAGGGCCAGTGCACAGAACATGTATACAGCCTGAAACATTTTAAGAACCAATGTCAAAAATATATTCAAAAATCGTATCAGAAAGATTCACAATAAAATGCATTGTTTTGGTGGTGGGCAGCCACTAGCCATCAAGTGACCAGCTGCCCTTGGGACAGCCAGAAATACGGCACAGCCACAGTCCACTCTGAGATTTGACTTTAATCCTGTGGATTTGGGAAAGGATTTAGAAACGGGTAAAAGTTATACATTTTTGCGTTCTGTTGTCTTTAGTTTTTATTCTCGTTGCCAGGTTCAGTCACATTACTGGTAAAGCAGTACAGCTTCTGTCCAACATTAATGGCAACGGTTCCAATGTTTCCATTGGCAAATTAAAAAAACTTATCTTCAAGACATATTGCAGGGATGGACACATTCGCACGGCTTCACAAACAGGGGGGTTTTATTACTTAAACCGGGTACACGCATCAGAACCAGGCTTACAGATTAGGGACCCGACAGGGAAGCTCACAACAGCTACACGCGATCGGGATAACAATGAACTGGAGTCACGGAGCCGGAGCACTGCCTCCGTCCGCGACACACGCACATCTGTACTGTGGATATCTGTGGATGAGTAGACATCATGCTCAGTGCTCTTCCCTCCCTCGAGTCCTTGTGGATTTTGGGGGGGAAAAAAGAAGAAGCGTGCCAATCAGTGTGCTTAATTTGCAAACGGCTAAAACTGCAGTGCAGACGGAGTTTTGGGGAAATTATGCAACTCAGCTCCCGAAGGCTTTGTCCAATCAGCTGAGCCACATGCTGAACCTACTGAAAAATAATACCATAGCCAGTCATTAGCAGGATGAGATGATAAATGTTGTGTGGATTTGATGCTGTACGTGAGACAAACTTACACACAGAACGTGCAGGGCCACCGCCCCCTCGGTCCTCTCGCGGTGGCTGAACAAGTCTGTGGGGAACTCATGGAGGGCTGTTGGGAGAAGAGCGGTAAATACATCGTAAAAAAAGTACAATAGAGCAGTAGAGTACAGGAAGATACTGATTGTCAATCATTAATCTGCAAATAGCATCAAAACGGACAGCAGTAGCATACCATTATCAGACATTATTCCTTATAACTTCAGTTAAAACCGCAGTAGGAATACTGTCTAATGGGTCCATTTTACATTAAAAATAATGAAAATGAATGAAAAATTTAAGATGAATCAACAAATGTATCTTCCTTAATGAGTGAGAGTGAAGTGATTGTCATTGTGAAACACTGCAGCACAGCACACGGTGACACAACGAAATGTGTCCTCTGCTTTTAACCATCACCCTTGGTGAGCATTGGGCAGCCATGACAGGCACACGGGGAGCAGCGTGTGGGGACGGTGTTTTGCTCAGTGTAATTGTAACGTAATTGTAATGTACTGTAATGTAAGTGTAATGAGTGTAACTGCATTGTCAGAACTTTCTGACCTAGGAAAAAATCTTCCCCAACCATGACAGACTGTAGCCATGAGGACAATATCTGGGTGACACTGAAATTCTGAAAAGTAATGTTGTAGTGTCACTAATTCACCCCAATAACCAGTTTACTATGTATGTATGACATCTTCCACCTTTGGAGATTGCAACCTTGATGTATACTGGACACATCAGTCATCTTTGATCTCTGCAACACCCCATGGTCAACTCCAAAGATGCAGAGGTTTAAGTGCATGCCCCAATTTCATCCTTGTCTTAGCTACTCAGGTCCCTGTGCCCCGCCCTTCCTACGTCAATGCACTTTGGATTAGAGTAATATGCACTTCTATATCACATATAATAAAAACATGTTAGACCATTCGGGGTCTTGCTTCTCAAAACATACCTCCAAAACCTATATTTTGTTTAAAACGAACTAAGATCATTTTTTTTGCATGAGACAGTGTATTTCTTGGTTCCCGGTCCCAAGCCCGGGTAAATGGGAAGGTAAAAAGAAAAAACCCATGCCAATATTTTCTGAAATTATTAAGCATTCTGAGCAGCACGTAAAACATGTTGGCAGATTATTACTTTACTTTACTTTACTTTATTTAGCAGACGCTTTTATCCAAAGCGACTTACGATAGGAAGACACCAGCAATTCTCGTTCGATTTCTATAGAATATCGAGTTTACAAACTAAGAGCCCTGATAAGGCTTAGACTTGTCATTGAAGAGCATGCTCGGAGAGTGTTGGGTGCTAGACTAAGAAAAATTATAATGTATTTATACATTTTGTATTTGTTTGTGCAATGTGTACGCATGTGCGTGTGTAAGTGTTAGATTTGTCTGTAATATTTTTGGAATAAGAGGGTTTTCACCTTCTTCTTAAAAGTGGTGATAGTCTCGGCTAGTCGTGTGGAGGAGGGCAGGTTGTTCCACCAGCCAGGGACAACAACGGAGAACAGACATGATTGGAATCGGAGACCCCGTGAAGAAGGAATTTTTAGTCTCCTTTCGTTTGCCGATCTGAGAGAGCGTGCAGGAGTGTATCTAGGTAGTAGTGTGTTGATGTAGGAGGGCGCAGTTCCATTTACAGCCCTGTAGGCGAGCATCAAGGATTTGAACTCAATGCGAGCAGCTACTGGGAGCCAGTGGAGGGAGGTAAGAAGAGGTGTAACATGGGTGTATTTTGGCTGATTGAAAATGAGATGGGCTGCCATATTTTGGATCATCTGGAGTGGTTTTATGGTGACTGCAGAGGCTCCAGCCAGGAGAGAGTTACAGTAGTCGAGTTTGGAGATGACCATTGCCTGGACGAGGAGCTGCGTAGCCTGTTGTGAGAGAAAAGGCCGAATCTTGCGAATGTTGTAGAGAGTGAACCTGCAGGATCTGGAGATCGCAGCAACATGATGGTTCAAACTCAGTTTGTTATTTATCCAAACTCCAAGGCTTTTTGCAGATGCCGTGGGTGTTAACAATAGCGATCCAATTTGAATTGAAAGGTTTTGCTGAGGAGAATTGTTGCCCGGAAAGATCAGAATCTCGGTTTTGGATAGGTTGAGTTGGAGGTGTCGCTCAGACATCCATGCCGATATGTCTGAGAGGCAGGCCGAAATTTTTGTTGCTATAGTAGCATCTTCTGGTGGGAATAGAGCTGGGTGTCATCAGCATAAGAGTGATAGGAGAAATTATTAATATTATTAATATTATTATTATCACTATTGAGATTTTGGTTCTTACAAATTTCCTTGAAATTCCTTGGGTCAGATCGTAATGTGTTTGCACAACAGAATTGTGTCCGACTGACTTGTTTGTGCCATAGTGAACTATATTCAGGCTGGCAATGACCTGGAAATAAGAGCTCACTACCATTCTTTACACATCTAATAAACTACCTATATATATATATATATATATATATATATATATATATATATATTCCTTAATGAGTGATATATACACACACACGCACGCACACACACACACATATATAATTTATTATATTTATAATATGTCAATTTATAGTTATATAAATTATAATTCTCATTTATATGCCCACACAGAACCTTATACTAGTTAAATAAATTTTTAGAACAGTTGGGCAGTCGTGGCCTAGCGTGGCCAAGGTGTCAATGAGGTGCCACTGAGGTGCCACCGTCCCCACACACTGCTCCCCGGGCGCCTGTCATTGCTGCCCACTGCTCACTAAGGGTTATTGGTTACATGCAGAGGACACATTTCACTGTGTGCTGTGCTGCTGTGTATCACAATGACAATAACTTTAATGGCAAGTATTTAATTGAATGGCACATGATGACTCTGTGGCACCCATTGTCTATTCCCGGTGAGACGTAGTATAGCAGTTAAGGGCCAGAATCTGACTGACAGGGAATACTGAGAGAATATTGTTTGCCAGCACAGATAAGCTTGGCTATAGTCTGCCAGTCCCTTGCTGAAGCCTGAGATTTGACCAGTGGATGTCTGCCCAGAATGAGCATATGGCATTCCACAGACTAGGCTTTTCCGGGTACTGGGTCTGGTTAACAATTACAGACTGCAAAAAAAAAAAAAAATCCCCACAGATAAATACAGAACATCATTCCTGCTTGCACACACACAGAGTTGCAAAGATAGCACACACTGCCTAGTGATGAAGTGATGAAGAGACAAAAGCAACATCATAGCCTCTGAGGAACAAGACAACAGCAAGTGTGATCAAGAACGTCCACTATATTTAAAACATTAACAACATAAAACATTGTCCCATTTGTTGAATAAATGTAGGGCTGATTGTGAAAAAGATTCCTTTTTCCGTGCCCATGAGGTGAGCAGAGGTGGGGGGTGCAATGTATGTAATGCACTTTTAACACATAACGTGTTGGCCCCTGCACCCAGATATATAAAAATCCAGTATATAACCCTGATCATCATTACTGTCAAGCGGGGCCCTCGGGTAAGCTCCCCTGTGAGTATTAAATGATAAATACCGGTGAATTTCATGGAAATAAATGCACTAGTTGAGACACTAGTTGCACTTGAGACACTAGTTGAACAAACCCAGTATAAGCCTATATTTACAGTAGCATCTTGTCAAATACTTTTTATACTGACGTTTTTTAAACTCTGGAGCAATGCTCTGTGTAACAAGACCTCAATTTCACCTACTCAGCATTCATTTTCGCATCTCTCTCGTGATAATTAAAATGCATCACCTGGTGATGGTGGCTGAGAATTGTAAATCAAATTTAATTAAAAAAAATAATCTAATCAAACCTGTTTTCGTAAAAAAAACAAAACAAATTTAACAAAACAAATTTCAACATGTGAAACACTTTTCACATGTTGGTGGTAGTAGCCTAGTGAATAACACACTCGCCTATGAACCAGAAGACCCGGGTTCAAATCCCACTTACTACCATTGTGTCCCTGAGCAAGACACTTAACCCGAAGTTGCTCCAGGGGGGGACTGTCCCTGTAACTACTGATTGTAAGTCGCTCTGGATAAGGGCGTCTGATAAATGCTGTAAATGTAAATGTAAATGTTTTACCAATCTCCAATACAAATTTACAAGTAGCGAATCATACAGAAAGATTAGGTATTATAGTCCGGATGTTTGTGTTTGCTGACCAGCCATTTATTGACTAAAATGATAGAAATCGAGGAACACAGCAAGATTTACAGCTCTAGCGTGAGGTGTGTTGACCTGCTCGGACTGCTGCTTTATTACTGGGGTCTAATTCGTGCTTTTTCCCATGACCCAGCTTTCATCATGACCCACCTCCTATATCCAAGTCCAGTGCCATTTATTCCTTATGCCTTTATCGACATCTTTGGTGTCTTCCCAGTCTTTATAAACATGCTGTCCATGACTTTGGATAGGTGGTATGGAAAACACAAAACACATTCGACTGCTGGATCTGTTTGGCTTATTGGTTAGTGGGCTTATTGTTGATATGGTTGAGAGTGAAAACTATGCTAAATTTCTCTATTTACTTCAGAAAGTCTAATAAACAGCATTAAAAATTACATTGTGTCACGATGGCTGGACATGGCGTGGAAGAATTCCGCATACGCACATGTCACAAAACGGGGGTTTATAAGATGGTGAACAGGACAGGGGAGACATCAAGTAACAACGACCCGACTGCGAACAGACACAAACTGGGCAACTTTATACAGACTGACACAGGTGAAAACAATCAGGAAACATGAAACTCTGGTCCGAACTGTGGAACCGGAGTAACCCCTGCCGGACCGGATCCTGACACATTGGTAGAAACTCTTGATATACATATCTCCTCCACCATTGTTCTCCCACCCCATTTTTATTTTGATTTATCAGAGTGAAGTGATATTGACAAGCTTGACATAATTTCAACTGAATCCTTCCTGATCAAAATAAAATATGTTTTATCCTCTGAATGCTCAGCACTGTCAACATCATAGAACTGGTACAGAAAACATAAAAAAAAAAAAAAAAAAAAAACACATTTGGTGGTAGTTGAAATATTTTAATATTATTAAGAAAATGAAATCCGTGGAGACTAATGGACCAGTAACAATGGAACTGTCATGCTGAAATGCCATTGATGGGTTTCAGTTCCGATGACAGACGTTCTATTACCATGGAAACTTTGTGCTTTGTAAATTCTCTGTAGGTTTTAAATATCGCAGTTTGCAGTAATTCTGTTGAGATGCAGCAATGTAAGAAATCATATATACTGATGTACTGCTACTGCTAATAAACACTAAATTATTTTAACTTTTTAATGTAATGTTAATGATGTAATCTCTGTAGATTTTAGTATTTTCTTCTCTGGTTTCCATCTAACACTAAATATAATTATAAACTAAATGAATAAATTAACTAAACTACATATAATAAACTAAAAAGAACATTTGCCATTCCTATAACCCAGACAAAAGGTCCCTGTGTTGTACGAGTAATGTGTTCTGTATGCATTTGCTGCGCTGCTGGCCACATCTGTGTCTCCCTCCCTGTACTCTCCATGTGAACTGGGTCAACCGCGGCCCCCCATACATCATTTACCTGCACGCCTTCCTACGCCGCTGGACGTGTTGAGTAAATGAGGGACAGAGGAGCAGCTGCGCCTTCACGGGGTCCGGAGACAATTCAGCAGCATAAATAACACCGCTCTTGTGAACTGGGTCGCGCAGACCTACAAAAGTGCCTGACAGACCCCATTTCCAGTCGTTCGGGTCGCCGCGCAGCGACGCTCGGCGCCCGCTCGTAGGGGGCGTGGCACAAGAACGTAAATGCGCCACAACAATAAATAAATAAGGACGCTTCTCAAGCCCATTGTGTGGCCAGAGCAGACAATACTGGCTGTGCGAGTAGTGAAAGGCGTCTTTCTTGTGATGGAAACAACGAACAGAGGTTTGCCGTTGTGTAGAGTGTGTAGCTACCCTTGTTTCCAGGAAAATCTGCGGCCCTACTACTAAAAAGGTCAGAAAATTCACGGTGCTGAAATCGCTCGAAAACTATAAAGTTTAGTTGTAGCCCTATCAACACAGTTCCAGCACACTGACTGCCTACCGAACGCTAAGAATTTTGTCACATTTTCAAGCCACGGAACGTTTTAGACCCATTTGGCTACATGGAAGCATTCTGACACTTGTCATTATGTGGCCAGTACCTCGAACATGTACTCTGTATTAATCAATAATAATTTCATTGACGTGAGACATCTCATCCATAAGTTTTGGTTTGAAGGGGTTAGTTACATAGAACATTTGGAGCTTCATAAGCTACTAAACTGAAAAAAAGGCATATGAGCAATTTGGGCCTGAAAACGATGCAACAAAAAAAAAAAAAGAGAGAATAAACCAGACCCAAGATAGAAATAATTACCTTCCCAAAATGCACTGCTGTGAAAACGGTGACACCCGTTATGAACAAATTGCAATTAGCGCTGTTAAAACACGCAGCTATGCAGATGTGGTTCCCCCTCCAGATGCACCACATGGCGGCGTTCCTGCGAACTCCCGGGCTGCCCTGCGCCGGCTCAATCAGCAGCAGTCAAAGCCTCAATCAGTAATCAGCCATGCGCCGTAACACCGTTTCAGCATGCATGTTTGTGACACGTAAAATGAATAAAAACTACAGGGGTGGGCTGCCACCCCTGGTAGGACTCTAACGTCAGACCTAAAGTCAGATATTGCCAACATGCTAACATTTCTTATTATCCCGTTCTTCTGTGTCACTTACAATAGGTAAAATATGCCAGAAAACTTTCATTTTACATTACAGAAGGCGCCCTTATACAGCAATTTTTCACAATAAAATGAACCACGCGAGTCCAGCTATGACAGATGCTAATGTAAGAGTTTGGGAAATGCACCCCTGTAGAACATACCATCCACTGAGTGGATTAACATTTGCAGCATTTATCCAGAGTGACTTACAATCAGTAGTTACAGGGACAGTCTCCCCCTGGAGACACTTAGGGTTAAGTGTCTTGCTCAGGGACACAATGGTAGTAAGTGGGATTCGAACCCAGGTCTTCTGGTTCATAGGCGAGTGTGTTACCCACTAGGCTACTACCACCCAGATGAGACACGTACTTGACTGGTGACTCTTTGCATGTATTTTTATTCATTTGATCATTCATTTAAAACGCCTCATAAATAAAATATGAACTTGAGTGAATTATGAAGCAGCATTAAAAGATTTATCAGCAAATGTTTTCAGGTCTCCAGCCCCATCCATTAATCAGTGTGCTCTAAAAAGGTCACACTTTGTAAATAAGCTTTAGAATCAACGGTTTGCAAAAAAAAAAAAAAAGTAATTTGTGGACAAATTAAAACGAACAGATTAGTGATTAGTGATTTTTCCAAACATTTATTTTTTTTTTTATTTTAATGCGGACAGGCTGGATTAGTGCACCGGATCTGCAATCTTGTCCTAAGCTCGGTGGCATCTCCGCTCTCCAACGTTACGTAACCTTCCTCGCTCCTCGTCCTGTGTGCTCCGTCGGGGAGGGGGCTGGCCCTCGCAACCAGTGACATAATGCTTGGTCCGTTGCCAAGGCAATGTACACTTCTGGCAAGCGTGTGGGTTCAAAGTGGCGGGGCGGGGGCTGCGGTGAGGAAGGTGCGGGTGGTGAGTCAGCTCGCCGTGTTATAGAGACCCTACTCTGAATATTCTACTGATTCAACAATTACATCGACCATCCCACACCAAGATGTTTCATCACAAAGACATGACCAATAAGAAGCATCAGTCTTAATTAACAGTCTTGATTAGTCCCCTTTGTGGGAAAAACCGAGTGGCCTCCTCTATTATGGCACAAATAATGGGAAACTTTAGGAACAGGCCGACTTCTAAAGTGATGAATTCCTATCTGTTTCATGAAGAAAAATCAAAAGACAGGAACTAGATATGATGCATCTCCTCACCCTAAACAAATCCTGGAGGCTATCCAGTCAATTAGAACAGCTTCTCAAATATTGACAGAGGATAATTATGCACAGAGGGAAATAATTCCCCACCTTAAAGACCACAAATGACAACTGATTCTTGTCACTGATTTCATCTTAATGAGAGCATCTAGCTAAATTGAACCAGAAGCAAAAGCTTTGAATTCAGTTCTAAGGGATGTACGGTGTGCTTATATCCAGTACATCAAAGGAGAGGTTTTGTGATTTTTAAACCAGCACACATCAAAACGATTTCATTATGGGGTTAGTGTTATTCTGGGGCAGATATACCCTAAAAAATTGGAGGGTTCCTGCCGAATTCCAGTGCCATAAATACCCGAATGCAGTCGAGTTTCTGCACTGTGATGCTTGGATGAAGTTGTTCATCCAAATAGGTCTAGCTGCCTGGTGACAGGAACAACGGACTGTTCACATTCTGGCAAATTTACGAAAACACTTTCAGGATGTTACAAACGTGATACACAGGGTTTGTGAGTTAAGTTAAGGAATCAATATCCTTTAATTCTGAGGGTCACAAAATGCTGAAAAAGTATGTAAAAGGGGTACATGACGTTGACATTGGCTGACATGATGTGGGTCATGTTGCAACATGGGTATGGAGTGCTACATGTGCCAAAATTAAATAGATAAATACATCAATTATTGGGTAATAAAATGTGTCATTAATAATTTAATATGGGAAATTAAAACATAATTAATTCAACTTTACATGAATAATAAAAACTGAATTAAAACAATAAAATAATTAAATGTGTCATATATTCCACAATTTATTTAATTTGGGCACATTCTGCTAATCATGAATTAATCTTTATTTGTCAGTCTGTCCCATCAAAGTAAGTGGGTGGGACTATCACTGATTTAGCATGATCTTGTACACAAAAAATTGTTTTGGTCTGAAGCTGTGTCCTTTCCAACAGTTTGATTTTCCATCAAAGCAGGGATGCTGAAGAATAATAGTTGGACTTTCTGACCAATATATTGACTGGTAGCGCCATTGAAAAGGCCACGCGCTAGATCAGTATTAATCCCACCCACTCACTTTGAAGAATATAAATAAATTGTGACATTTAATTAATTGATAATGTTTTTATTTCCCGTTTTTATAATTCATTCCATATTCATTTTAATTTCCCACTTTAAATAATTCATGACATTTTTTATCCTCTGTAGGAGATATGATTATGGTCAATTTATTTTAAATTAATTTTATTTGACTAACCTAATTCAGTCCTACTCTAGTGCCTAGGAGAGATCCTGGTTGGTATTGCATCAGAAATATTGTACGGCTCTAGGAGACATACAGTGCCTCTGGAAAGTATTCACAGTGCATCACTTTTTCTACATTTTGTTATGTTACAGCCTTATTCCAAAATTAATTAAATAGATTTTTTCCCCCTCAGAATTCTACACAAAACACCACATAATGACGACATGAAAAAATTGAGGTTTTCGCAAATGTATTAAAAAAAAACAAAAAAAAAAAAAACACTCCTTTGTACAACTAATAGATTGCAGGCCCTGTTACAACTTTATTTAATTTTTAAAAAATCCTCAGAGGAAGTTAGACGAGTCAGGTGGCCTCTTGCCAATTTGCATAAGCCAAACCCCTGGGAGGGTCTGGGAGGTGGAGCTGGACAGTGGCCGTGGTCCAGCGATGCTTAAGACAGGCAGATTGTAGCAAAGTTTTTAAAAATTGTTTGCCAAGTTGCTGTTACCCTGTTATGCTGTCATTTTACATTTGACATTATCTGCATTAATAATCAGAAGTTCAGGTTAAAGAAAAAAAAAAAGTGTCGCAATATGTTTCTTTTGTTGTAAGTTTTGTTGTTTCTGGATAAGGGCGTCTGCCAAATGCCGTAAATGTAAATGTTTTGTTCACAGCACTTAACTTGTAAAAAATCTTTTTTTCTTCTGAGTCACAGGAGGATTTTTAAAGTGAAGTGATTGTCATTGTGAAACAATGCAGCACAGCACACGGTGACAAAACGAAATGTGACCTCTGCATTTAACCATCAACCTTAGTGAGCAGTGGGCAGCCATGACAGGTGCCCGGGGAGCAGTGTGTGGGGACGGTGTTAGTGGCACCTTGACGGATCAGGATTCGAACCGGCAACCTTCCGATTAAGGGGTTGCTTCCTTAACCACTAGGCCACCACTACCCCTACAATGAGAATCACAGGTGTAACGTATATATGTCTATATCCATTCTACATTTGCACACAGAACAAAACAGTAAAAAAATTAGAATAAAAAATATCACTGATACATTTCAATTCATTGAACAATACATTTCCAGTTTGTTCTACAACATAAATCCTGGTCATTCCAGAGTGGTATTGTGTACTCGAATCACTAGGTGCAAACTTACTTTCAATCACATTTGCTCTGCAATTCCCTATAAGAGGTGGGACAATGTTTCATGTATAGGTGCTTGTAAGGAGGGGTGGATATTTAATTGAAGTTGGTATGAGGAACTAATCAGCCTTTTTGGTACCGTAACACAACACATCAGGCTTTTGCGAAGCAGAATACGAAAAGTCCATCCCCGAATCTTTGGATACAATTTTTCACATCCTATTTAATGAGGAATACATCCCAACTGCTCAGACAGCAGTTTATTTCATAAACACACACAAAATATCATCTTCTATTCCTGTATTAATTTTTATCTCATTGCAGACACGTCCAAACTGCCCCCATACTCCATACATCCACAACACGGGTTGTTCAAAGGTTCTGTCCAAAGGGTACAGAAGAAGTACAGAAGTGCGAAATCTAGAACCTTCCGACTCAACAACTCCTTCTTCCCCACTGCCATCAGACTCTATCCCTCTTCATCCCATTCTGTTATTGTAATTACCACAACATTATGATTTGAGAACAAATATTACAGCATTTGCAGGCACTGTTTTTTAAAATGGACTTCCACCAAGATTTAATATCATGCATGCATCTTAAAGGACTAGAAAAGCCTAATGAATATAAACCTGGCTTTGCCAAAAACAAGCATGATATTTTAATATATTGTTCATGTAAGAGAAAATAGTTGATGTCCTCTTTTAATAACATTAAAAAAATGACAGAAACAGAACTGTAATGTTTTTTTTTGTTTGTTCAAGGAATAGTTAAAAGCATGTATTATGAAAATATACTTTCTTAAATTGCATTACATATAACCATTATGTGTGAAACTCATACTGCCCACCCTTAACTTCTGTTATACAGTAATGCATCAATAATTAGCTTTAAATGCATCATATGCCACCACTGATTTTACCAGCTTTAAAGGACTAAGCTTAACAAACTACCGGAACTGTGCTTTTTATAGCAGAACAAATCTTTCGTAAACGGGTTGCGGGTTCAAATACCAAACCGCCAAGGTGCCACTGATCAAGGTCCCCACACACTGCTCCCGGGGGGCCTTTCATGGCTGCCCACTGCTCACCAAGGGTGATGGGTAAAAGGCAGAGGACACTAAAATCACTTTCACTTCAGTACAGGCGTGATCCAGCATTTTGTTTTACCCTCTTATAATATTTTTAACAGACATGGTCACTAAATGGAATTATTTCCTAAGAAATTTAGACTAAAACCCAAACCAACTTTGGCATGACTAGTGAGATATTAAAGAATGGCAATGATGCACTGGTCCCTGCACCATTTTTACAAGACAGATGAGAAGCAGGCCATATTCAAGACCAATGCATATTTATTAAGGACCATTTTGCACCAACTATTTACTCAGTATGGTGGCAAAAAGTCGAGGTTGCCAAGGTTACATGAGCTCTATTCAGATGTCAACTGTAGAAATCTTCAAATTACAATCCATAGTGCTAGTATGAGTTAATGAATTCAGGGGAGTAAAAAAAAGTTTTGTACAAAACGACAGCATTTCCAATATTTGTAAAACTGTTGATTTCTCTGTGAATTACAAATTCACTTTGACCTGAATGATTCATCCACCACGTGAAACAGGTATAAAGTGCTGATTCGGAGGGCGGACAAACTCTGCTGAAGTACACATCATACTTTTGTGTTTTACATGTAGGAGAACTACTGAATAATTTAAAGTCTTGGGAGTGAAAACCTTTTAAGCAAACATGCTTATAGCAATTTCAGCATGTCCCATAAGGCTAAAAGCTTCTAAACATGCAATCTCTTACATAATCATTTCAGTAGTCAGATTAAATGTAAGCATCATCATCTTTAATTTAAGTTCCATTTTAAACAAATATTTTAAACCGTCACTATTTTAACACAACCTTCAGCCTTTGACTCAGGCTGGCTCAAATTTGCAATGAACAATTACAACTAATTATTGTAGTTAATGCATTAACATTTTTAAATTTGTAATTTTATATAACATTTGAATCAAATGACACTTATTGCAGTGAATGTATTAAAATCTTTATTTTATACATTTTATGATAAAGGCAATAGATTATTTTCTTGGTTCCTTTTAATTAAGGTTAATGTAAAGTATTTAGCGGAATGCTGTACCAAGGCTGTTCTATAAAACGCTGTCTTGAGTAAAGTGCCGCGTTGGGGGGGGGTGGCTGTCCCTTTTTATCAGGTCTTCTGTAGGTCTGCATAATAGGGGGTAGCTGTATAATTTGCCAGGCTTTATCTAGGACGAAGGGAGCGTCTCACCTCCAATATCGCTCCAAGAGCATTCCAGCACCGTGATCACATGATGATAAATCACCTCCTCTGGTCTAATGAGGACACCACACGCGCTGGAAGCAACCACTTCGCAGCATTTTTAATACGATGCAGTATTCTTGGACCACAACCGTCGGATGTGGTCCATGATGTGCCACCCATGCCACCCTGAAGTCCTCTTTAGATGTGTTAGAGCTTCTCAAAATCTCCTCTCAAATTAGAGGAAAGAAAGACAGAAGACATCAGCAACCCCTGATGGGGGGGGGCAATTCTTGTTCTCAGCCCCCAAGACACGTTCGGGTCGCTGGGACTCAAAGTACATTGAGAATGCAACTTGATGGCGGCCATCAAAGGGACGAAAGCTCTGCAGGTTACGTGTTTTAGGTGCAGAGGGAACCGCTCGCCCTCTCAAGGCGCCGGACCTTTCTAAATCAAAAACCAGCGGGAATCGCCGGGGACGCGAGGCAAGCCTGAACTCTGACCCCGCATCTAAATCTGGCAGGGTGACCCCGAGCGAGCCTGAGACAGTGTGCTGGAATAATGAGGTCGTTGTGAGGTGCCCACAAAGGTGCCCTCGAGTGTCCATAACTCGGCTCGGATGAAATAATAATAAAGGACTGGGCTCGGTCGGTGACCCCCGGAACAGAGTGGAACCTTCCATGCTGGTTCGAGAAAAGTAACGTTGCTGTGTTTAATGGTGCATTGTGTAGTTCTGTAGTAACTTCACTGCACTTTGCTGCTGGTTTGCACCCTTTGTCCTAGTAGCCTAGTGGGTAACACACTCGCCTGTGAACCAGAAGACCCAGGTTCAAATCCCACCTACTACCATTGTGTCCCTGAGCAAGACACTTAACCCTGAGTGTCTCCAGGGGAGGACTGTCCCTGTAACTACTGATTGTAAGTCGCTCTGAATAAGGCCGTCTGATGAATGCTGTAAATGTAAATGTCTCATCCCACCCTGTACGTGTAATAAAACCGCCAATGACGGTTGACTTTAACATCCATATAAATGGATTCACGTTGTCAGCCAGCTCACTACACCGTGGCGGGTGAAATTCGCCGGGCAAGTCGGCGCGGAGACACGGCGGCAGCGCTCTATTTTCCTCACCTGGCCTGGTGCAGTTTTTCTCTTCCTCCCCCTCCTCTTCCTCTGTGCCGTTGAAATCGTCCGACAGCTGCAGAAGCCTCCTGCCGCTGCTCTTGTCCGCGTCGTAAGTGGTGAAGCTGGATAGGTGATAACCTGGGGAACGGGGAACACCAACTTGTACCGTGATCCTTCATGAAATCCAGTTGCTAATCGAATGTGTTAGTTTGGCGTGGACTGACGTTCACTAATTACTTTTCTAATGCAGCGTTAGAGCTCATCTTCTCACAAAAACAAAACTGCCTGATGGTCTCTTTTCTCGCCCGCCATTCTAAATCCCCCTGAGGATCCGTAGATCCATCCATGGAGGCTTAGATCAAAATGTCAGAACAGGACACCCCGAAATCAGGTTCTGTGAGAGAAATGACCCGTCTTCATATCTGTTCCCCATTCCACGACCAGCCACTGCAAATTTGTCCAGATGTGTCTGATTTCATGCTGAACGATTCATGAGGAGAAATCAGTTCTATTTATACTGATACGTGGACTACAGACAGAAATATCAGATGAACCTATGAACCAGAAGACCCAGGTTCAAACCCCACTTACTACCATTGTTCCCCTGAGCAAGACACTTAACCCTGAGTGTCCCTGTAACGACTGATTGTAAGTCGCCTTGGACGAATAAAAGACACGTGGCGACTCACCTGTCCTCTCGGCGAGGTACGAGAGCCCCGTCACCAGCAGCAGCATCCCGACGAAGACGCCCATCTGCAGCGCCAGCAGCTCCTTTCGCCGTTTCCTGCGGGCTTTGATCTTCTTGTGGTTCGGCATCACCTGCAGGGCCCGGTTCCTGGAGCGGAGAGCGGAAGACGTCCCGTCGCCCGGGTCCATGCGCTGCGATCCGGGGCGTCGGATGACG
The DNA here is from genome assembly GCF_900700375.1 of Denticeps clupeoides. Taxonomy (NCBI): domain Eukaryota; kingdom Metazoa; phylum Chordata; class Actinopteri; order Clupeiformes; family Denticipitidae; genus Denticeps; species Denticeps clupeoides. The sequence goes on along the minus strand of NC_041709.1, from coordinate 21,929,591 downwards.
ACGGGAAGAGGAACACGCAAAAAAAAAAAAAAAAAAAAAAAAAAAAAAGAGAGTTCGAAAGAGTTCGACTCTCGTTTCGCCCCGCCGGAGCGTTAGGGGAGGCTCGGCGACTCTCGTGTCATTTCGCGTCGGAACGGGGTGTTGAGGCTGGGCTCTCCATGCGTGCGTCATGCGCAACGCGTTCCATTTTACGCGGGGATGCGAGAGAGGGAGAGAGAGGGGGAGATAAAAAGTCTTTCCCGTCGCCCGTCACCGCCCTCTTCTGGGAACCCAAGCTTCACTCGGACTGGGTGCCGAATTACATAAAACGGGATTAATGCACCGGGCCACCGCGAACAGGGACGGCAGGAAAACTCCATTCTCTCCTGGTGCAGCAAGCTGTAGGGTGCCCAGCACTGGAAAGTTCGCAGAAAGAACGGAAAACATTTCACCCACAGATGGAGATGGAGAAGGCCATGTATGAATTTCGACCAGAAATGTTGAATTCTCCAAATCTCCCAGAACAGAAAGAAAGAAAGACCGATAAGGGAGGGGGAATGGGGGGGCAAATTAAAAGCCCTGCTAAATTGTTTTTCCATAGCCGGTGGCTTTGGCTGGGGACCCGCACACTAGATTGGAGATAAAGCCGGCAAAAGACAGTCCCAGGCTCCGTATCGGAACAGAATGCCTGGAATTTAACCCACTTTCCCATGGCGAGGTGACACCACGGCCATCTTTTTAAGCGTGATCTGACATCTCCATGTCGCTGGAATGACAGTAACGCCGGCCCTGTCCCAAACCACGACCACCGCAGCATCACCAGCGCTATTCTACAATGATTAAAATGGTTGCGGAATCAAAAAAAGCCTACAATCACGTGCTTAACCAAATTATGACTTCAGCAACAATTATTTGATGTAAATGTATTCATCTGGAGCCGTTATTAATCTGATACTCGCACTTATTTAGCAAAGTCTTTCAAATGAGATGCAGGTAGTGCTGAAATGCAATGTACTTTAAAGAGAGAAGAAGAAAGGAGGGAGGAGTGAGACGTATTTGGGTCATGCCTCCCCTCCACGTGGTCCCACGAGTATGAATTGCTTTCCTTCGGTCGAACTCTAGCACGGAGAGCCTTCGTCCCAGAATTCTTACTTCTGAGCTCAACGGGCACAGAGGAAAAGTTCTGTGTTTAAAAAGATGGAGGGTTGGAAAAAAATGTGCATGGAGGAAGAGGTTTCCATCAACCAGAGGACCATATACGTTTATATCCTGTACATTAACAGCAAACTTTAAACACAAGTTTTATTTACAGGCATTATCACAGGAAGAAAAAATACATGATGAAATAAATATGGGAGTCCAAATGTTCATCCTGAATCAAGGAGGCGGCTGTATTCTTCAGCGTTTTTGTTCCATCTCTCCTCTTCAGTGGAGGACACCTGAGCATTGAAGGTCAATTCTAAAGAAAAAATAATGAGAAAAAAGCAAGGACTAATATTTGTAGAATTGCATATATACACTATTAGTAGAATTGTATTAAGGGTACTTCCATAGAACTACTGACACAAGTAGACACAAATACTGACATGTCATTGTGTACAATTTGGGAAAAACGTGCATGAGTGTGCAACAACCACAAACCACTATATTCAGGAACATGAGCATGCAGAGAGAACCAGGAAGAAGAACCTCACTTTTAGTATGTGCTTTCAAAATCTGTGGTTAAACAGGGTCAGCTGATATTAGAACAATGTCCTTTAATGTCCCCTAATGTCCTTTTAAGCACTGACCACAACAATAGCAAAGGCAAATATGGTATATGGTCTGGAGATAAATCAGACCACACTATTCCCCTCACAAGACAGGCGGTGGATGAGACGTCCTCACTCCCGCTGCATGCAGAGCCATACGTCTAAATGATTTATTCCACAATAATAAATAGAATAATATGGTAAACAAAGCAATCAAGCTCACTCATGTGATTTGAGAGATTTACATTTACATTTACATTTACGGCATTTGGCAGACGCCCTTATCCAGAGCGACTTACAACGTGCTTTCAAGTTACCATCGATGAAGAGATCAATTCCGGTTCACTAGGACCCCAACTATGAATACATCTATTTTATTCACTCTGTTGTAGATTCTGTACACAAAGTTCAACAACAAGAAAATTACAATTTAATCTAAATATTCTTTAAAGAGGATGATCTTGAGCTGTCGATTGAAGGTGCTCAAGTGACTGAGCTGTTCTGACCTCGAGGGGAAGTTCATTCCACCACCGAGGGGCCAAGACAGAGAAGAGTCTAGATGAATGTTTTCCTTTTACCTTCAGAGATGGAGGGACCAGGCGAGCAGTACTGGAGGCTCGGAGTATATGAGGTGCAGTGCGGGGTGTAATAAGGGCTGTGAGGTAGGATGGTGCTACTCCATGTTTGGCTTTGTAGGCCAGCATCAGTATTTTGAACCTGATGCGTGCAGCTACTGGGAGCCAGTGGAGGGAACGTAGCAGATGGGTGGTGTGGGAGAATTTGGGAAGGTTGAAGATTAGTCGTGCTGCTGCATTTTGTATGAGTTGAAGAGGTCGGATGGTACATAGTGGTAGACCAGCTAGAAGGGAGTTGCAGTAGTCCAGTCGTGAGATTACTAAGGACTGAACCAGTAGTTGGGTGGCCTGGGTTGACAGATAAGGGTGGATTCGTCTGATATTGTAGAGAAGGAATCTACATGAGAGGGAAAGATTGCTGATGTGAGATGAGAAAGAGAGTTGGTTGTCTATTGTTACTCCAAGGTTGCGGGCTGTTGCAGAAGGAGAGAGCTGCGAGTTGTCTAGGTAAATAGCAAGATCCTGATGTGGTGAAGAATCTGCTGGAATGAATATTAGTTGGTGGGATTGAGTTGGAGGTGATGGGCTGCCATCCAAGACGAGATGTCGGTTAGACATGCAGAGATTTTGAAAGCAGCATGTAGATCAGAGGGAGGAAAGGAGAAGAGGAGTTGTGTGTCGTCATCATAGCAGTGGTAGGATAATCCATGTGAGGAAATGACCTCACCAAAAAAGGAGAGGACCTAGCACCGAGCCTTGAGGGACACCAGTGGAGAGTCTACGTGGGGTAGAGGTGGATCCTTTCCAAGTCACTTGGTAAGATCGCTCAAATAAGGTAGGAAGCAAACCACTGCCATGCTGAGCCCCGAATTCCACGCCTCTTCAGGTTGACAAGAGTCTTGTGGTTAACGGTGTCAAATGCAGCAGATAGGTCAAGGAGAATAAGAACTGATGACAGTTTTGCCAATCTGGCTGCATGTAGCTGCTCGGTAACCGCCAAAATGGCAGTCTCGGTGGAATGAGCTGTTCTGAAGCCAGACTCTGTATTTAGCAGTTATCACAAATAACTGCACAATGAATAGAGTTATTCTGCGATCCATGCACAGAATAACTTGGAAGGTGAACTAATTAAAAGTGTAAAGTGTACAGTTAATTACACAGCACAGGCACTACTGTTAGAAAACTAGCATTTACATTTATAGCATTTATCAAATGCCCTTATCCAGAGCAACTTACAAACACAATGGGGGGTTTGAACCTGTGACTTTGTGGTCTTCTGGTTCATAGGTGAGTGTTTTACCCACTAGGCACAAACATATCATGAGAAATTCTATTACTATTATTATATTATTACAAGTATAACTATTTTATTAATTATTTTATTCCATTTGTCCATCATATCTAAAGTTTCTAGTATGGTGAATGTCAGCAGTTGTATGTACTGCTGTATTTATTTTATTTTTTAAAGAATTATTTTAATTGTAATAAGAATAATGTGTTTTGGCCAAATATGTGAACAAACCCAACCAAGGAATTTAATTACGGCCAATGGTGTCTCTCAAGCGCAGCAGTATGTGGGATTCTTGTGAGTGCTACTCACCCCCATTTCTTTTTAGGGTTCCCTCTGAGATGAATCTCCGCCCTCCGTACCACTCGTCTTACTGGTGTCCACGCTGGAGTCCGGCTTCTCCCTGCCTGGCTTGGATGTAGCGTGTGGCTGTGTTTTTTCTTTTCGCTGTTGCTGCTTCTCAAGCTTTGCCAGCTATGGTGAAGTAAGGGAGAAGTGAAAGTGATTGTCATTATGATGCATAGGCGACACAAGGTCCTTTGCGTTTAACCATCACCCTTGGTGAGCAGTGGGCAGCCATGACAGGCACCCGGGGAGCAGTGTGTGAGGACGGTGCCTTGATCAAGGGGACCTCAGTGGCACCTTGGCAGTTTGGGATTCGAACCAGAAACCTTCCGATTACAGGGCCACTTCCTTAACCGCTGGGCCACCAAGACTGAGAAAAGAGAGATACATGTGAGGAAAATGTGTTTACTGGTACCCCCTACAACATGCGTTTACTTTACTCTTCTTCCTATGCTCAAAAACAAACACAAATGCATGGAACAAGGGGGACATGCTGGCTGGTGAAATCTTTCTTTCAATCTTTCATGAGCTCTGAGGAAATATTTATGATTCGAATGTCATGCAAAAACCTTCACATCAAAAAATGCTGAATTATTTAATCATACACAGGCGAACAATTCAATATGGTCTCCATGAAGCACAACTATCCGGGTTCGCGTTGGACAAGATGACGTGGCTTTGCCATCGATAACCATGACAACGAGGGCTTAGTGCAGCCATAACTATATTCATAAATGTCCCGTAAAATGAAAACCCTGGCCATGAATAAGGGAGCACCGCTGCGCCTCATGGCAGGATCAGTCTTGCTCCGGACGAGTGACTTATGGGGACTGCGTTCCGCTGTGTCATCGCCTATGCAAGTGTTTACGGGGCGGCTGTGTAGACCTAAATACCGTTACCTCATCAATCATCCAGCAAGGCTCCTGATGCAACTAGCACATCCAGAAAGCTGGAACTAGGTCGCCGTTCCAGCAAATAAAAAATGAATAAAAATGAAACATTTTGTCGTGAGGCAGATACGTACAAATTAAAAAAATTAATAAAAAATTAAAAAACTCCACCGCAGTCAAACAACCAAAGGGACACGGTACGTTACCGAGGGTTAACCAGACATACACTCAAGTGGTTTGTGTAAAACCGGGAAGAGAAGAAAACTGATTCCAGAATGAGATTCCTCCAGTGGAAATAAAATTATTTCAGGGATTCCTCGTGGAATAATCAGTGAGTGTGACAAACGCAGATCTGATAATCCAGTGCAATGAAAACATTGACAGACCCTTGAAAAATAAATTATGCTAAGATTTTGAAAGGAAAAAAAATAATAATAAGAGCATAAAAGCATTATGAGTCATAAAAGCAGAGGAAGGGAGAAGAGGAAAAAAAAAAAAAAACCAGTGGGAGTTTGTTATTTCAAATTAAATTTCTTAAAGTGGTCCGCCCCCCTCCACGCTGCACAGTTGCCACAGCAACAGAGTGGGCTTGAATCCTGCCGGCTGAGCAGGGGGCAAATGGGCCTGAAATCCTGACCTGTCAATCAAAAAGGCACCCACGCAAACTCACCGCCGGATTTCAGTTCGGCGCTGCGCACCTGCGCTGCTTAGCTTCAACCTCCGGCTTTACACCCGAATTGGATCGAGTGGGGTGCGCAACTGTGCCTGAGAGGCGTGGCTTGGTTGACGCTGTCCTTTCTAGATCTTTATCGCCCCCTACTGTTGGAGGTTCAGTCCTGGCTTGATTCAACCCTGTTTGGAAATTGATGGGGACAGTACCTGTTTGGAGTCTGTGGGCGATGCTGGGGATTCCAGCTGAATGGTGACAGGGCCGTCATTCTGGATGTGAATCTGCATGTAGGCGCCAAACTGGCCATCTGGGGAGGGAGAGGATCATGTCACCGTACTTTCATGCCAACGATGGATTACAAAGGAACAAAACTTGCGGCATAGTAACAAAAGCAAATCACGCTGTGTCACTTTAGGTAACAGAAAGCTTAAATGATTCTTTTTCCATTTTCAGCAGCTTTAATCTCGGCAAGTGCTCCAATAAGTGTCAGAAGTAAAAGTGCATACTCATGGTGTTTTTTCTTCGGGGAGAAGCTGTGCTGCGGCTAATTAGACTAGCTCTGTCGCAGTCAGAGACAACGTGTTCCCTCCTTGCGTCCGGTCCCAGGGGAGCTGACCCACTTTTACCTCAGAAGGACCGCAATCTACCCTGACCCCGAAACGCCACCTGTGACCCTAAAGCACAATGCATACTTCGCACAGTTCTTTTGTTGTGTGACAAATTCTTTTCTTTAACCATCATGAATACTGTCTGCATCGTTGTCCCTGATTATGACTCGGACGCGCTATTGGGTTCTGGCATGGCTATCGGAGATGAGAGTCAATCAGTGCCACACTGGGGGCGGGGCTCTTGAAGCCTGAAATGAAGCTTGGATCAAGAGGAAGGGGACTCAAAGAGGCCTGCTTCTGCTCAGACTAGATACTCCCCTGCCTCTTGGACACACCAGACTTTTGCTGTCCAATGAGGTCCCCCATCCACTGGCCAGGCCCAAATATGCTTCACTACAGTGTACTGTTGCAGGCAACTTGAAACACTCTCCTGTGAACCAGAAGGCCCAGGTTCAAACCTCACTTATTACCATTGTGTCCAAGATCAAGGCACTTAACCCTGAGTGTCAGGGGAACAGGTATACAGTCCCTGGAATCTCTGATTGTAAGGCACTCTAAATGCTGTAAACGTAAAAAAAATGTAAACATAGGCATCCTCCATCATGACAGTTCCAAAAGCCACAGGGGAAAGAGCGACTTCAGCTGAATAAAAGCTTGAGAAATACAAGTGATTATCTGTAAAAATATGTGCAGCGTTTTTGGTCCGTTATTAGTTATTCTTTTTCTTTTAATAGACTCTGTCATGCAGATACAACTGCTCAAATCAGCGTGGCTTTATGGTTTCCATTAAAAACTAGTCTCCAGTGGCCATGGCAGTGTTAGTGATGCCCCCTCGCAACAAGGAAACCTGGGTTTCAATCCCAGCCTGGGTGATTGATGCATGTGCGACATTTGACAAGTTCTCCCCATTCCTGTAATTTTTTCCAAACAAAATAAACGAATGAACATTGATGTAATTAGTTTTAATGTTGTCATTTTGAATTCTTTGTGTCAACTATGGTAAAATCAGGTTGTTCATCAAACACTAAACCCACTAAAGGCGTATTAAATGAGTCTTCAGAGAAGAGTACACATGATATTTAACCCCACTTCTTGTACTGATGGATGCTGTCATTGTTGTAGTGGAAATAGGGGACGGATCTGAAGAAGCGCCGGCCTTAATGACAGGAAAATCAAGGCTCGGTTATGTTTTTTTTTTTTTTTTTGCCAATTGTCATTATGTCTGCAGAACCAGAGAAAATAACGAGCAGCTCAATGTTTGCCATGACAACCAGAGTCCTGCAGCTGTGACCCTAACAACTGAAGGGGCAACTCTGTGTTTGCCATGGCAACCTTCCTCAAGCACCTGTGACCATAACAACAGAAAGATGTGGGTCTGTGCTTGCCGTGACAACCTCTCTCAAGAGCTTGCAATTCAACAGCATCATAAGTGAAATTTTATATATATATATATATAGCTCAGCACTAATTACTCAGACTAAAGAATACTGTTTAAATTCGTACAGTACCCAACATTTCCTGAATTAATCCAGCATTAACACTAATTCTATCATAGTTTTAATAATAGGCAGATTTTAGAGAATATAATGTCACATCCTGGAAATGTGACCCGATCTTTACTTGGCACTCTGGCCCAGGTTTTCCTGTCTCGTGTCCTGCTCTGTGTTAAGATGAAGGCATCCTGAATGTGTCCAGCCTTTGTGGGAATGTTGCTGTTGTCATGGTGTACCTGGTATGTGTATTTTGTATTAAACCCCTTTTCGTGTGATCAAGTCCTCTGCATTCACTTCCAATACAGAGCAACAGCGTGGCACGCTGTTCTGTAATGTGCATCAATTAGACCAAACTATTTATTAAGGTGACTTACAAATCACTGACAAATCAGGGTATACTGTACATGAGCAAGTATGGTGCTTATTCACGAATTGTGCTTGATATTCAGTGTAAACGATGTTAAATTTTGGCTCTGAGGCCTACAGCTGTGAACTGGGCTCAGTCCCTCTGGTAATAACCCTGCTCATTGTGCACATATATGCTTTGCTCTTTTCAAGTGACCGCGTTTCTTTTTTTGGAGCCTGTGTTTCCCATTTTAGCTCGTGCAGCCTAGTTAAGGGTCCATGACTACATACAAATAGTGGATCTTGGACTTTTTGTGTTTAAAAGGTACATTTTGTTTAAATTAAAGCTAATCTTGAATAAAAGGTTTCCAGCTTTCCGAGAGATCCTGAACATTTTGTCTGTCAAGACTAGACGGGTGGTAAAATGGGTAAATATACAAAATATATTGACAACTCACAAAAGCTACATCTGTAAACTAGCTGGAACACAACACTAAAACCAAAACTGGTCTTAAGAAATGAAAACTCTAGTAACACTAGCATGAGTACTAAAATAAAAATAAACTTTTGTGATTCTTGCGATCCAAAATGCCCAAAGTTGCGTCAACTTCAGTGAAAACTTGCAGTGTTTTTTTCCTGGGTAGGGTTGCTGTGAATCCGCTGAAATAAGTTTCTAATCATCTTATGTTGGTTTTAATTAGAAAACAAATAAATCATTGAAATTATGGAATTTAATTATAGGCAAATATCTCATGATACGATACCGATACATGGGTACAATTCTATCACCTTATGTTGTGATACTGTACATATATTGTGATATTCACAAAAAAATGTGAATATCACAAAAAAATTATGGTTCACTAAAAATGTAAAAACCGAGCTGATATCCAAGGTGCTATCGTTCTGTTATGTTTTGTGACTTCACTCTGACTGAAATGCCAGGCAGTTGCCAGCTGTACAGCGCCATCTACAGGAGTCGAGGTTGCAGTAGCACGCTGACTCATCTCTGCTGACCTCACTAAAGAAAAAGCTCGACAGCACCACCTGGTGGACTACATATGTATACAAAAATATCGATATTTGATGTGAAATTGATTATCATTGTGAAACACTGCAGCACAGTACACGGTGCACAGTGAAATGTCCTCCCCTTGGTGAGCAGTGGGCAGCCATGACAGCTGCCCGGGGAGCAGTGTGTGGGGACAGTGCTTTGCTCAGTGGCACCTTGGTGGATTGGGATGCGAACCAGCAGTTTTATGACTACGGTGACGCTTCCATTAATCGCTAGGCCACTACTGGCCCTGATGTCCCTGTATCGACACACATAAAATTTTGCAATATATGAATTCAATATTTTCTAACACCCCTACATTTAATACTGTTTTTTTCCAAATGGCTATATTTGTCTAGAAAAACAAAACATAAAAGAACCCTCCCTTAACACAAGAACAAAGACAGTTCTTGTGAGAAAAACGCTTGCAGCAGAGTCTTGCTTTGCGGTAGAAAAATGGCTTTCAACGTTGCGTGCGGAAAAAAATAGTTTGTTCCCCACTTTCGTGCAGGACACTTGTGGGGCAGTGGTGGCCTAGCAGTTAAGGAGGTTGCCGGTTCAAGCACCGCCCCCACACACTGCTCCCCGGGCGCCTGTCGTGGCTGCCCACTGCTCACCAAGGGTGATGGTTTTGTTGTGTCACTGTGTGCTGTGCTGCAGTGTTTCACAATGACAATCAGTTCACTTTGAATTGATCATTCCTGGGGGATTGTGTTTCTGGACTTTCGTGCCACTCGCCTTTGACGTAGTCAGCCTTGTAGGCTTTCCTCATCGCCTCCAGCATGCCGCTGTAGAGCGGCTGCGCGCTTTCTGACGGCATGGCCATGTGGTAGTCAGGCTTGTTGCCCTTGAGGACGGACTGCAGCGTGAACTGACTCACACAGAGGACCTCCAAGCCACGGTCCATGACACTTTTACTCCAGGCGCGGCCACTCTCGTCATCGAACAGGCGCAGGTTGAGGATCTTACGCACCCTGACGACACACAGGCTTTCAGAATATACTTTATACGTTGCAGTAATGGTACGTGAGATACTCACATGTACTCAACATCCTTCTCCGTGTCTTCGGTTGAAATGCCCAGCAACACGCACAGCCCCTTGCCGATGGAACTTATCTGCTCCCCTGCAACTGCAAGTAAGAGGATGATGGTGGCGTGCTGTGCAGCAGCGGAAGAAAGTGCCTACTTCCACTTCCTGGTCTAAAGCGCAACGCATGCTTTTATTACACTACGCGAACACCTGGTGGATCTACGACGTATTTAAGTGGGCCGCCTTACCGGTCACGCTCGCCTGCGCCACTCTCTGAACGACCGCCTTCATGGTCGCGCCGGTTCCGCGGCGAGAGCTTCCGGTGTCGGGGGCTCCCGGAGCTCGCTGCCGCCCCCTGGCGTCGGGAAGACGGCCAGGCGCGTTACAGCCGCGCTTTCCAAACGTGAACACTCGGATTTCTTTACGTTCGTTAAATTTCATTTTACTGTCAATGCACAATGCAAAATCACGTTGGATGAAGGAGGTTATGACAATCTCATAAAATATTTTAATTTCAAAGTACTTAATTTGTTCCCGAAGTGCAGTTGTTGTTACAAGGGGCACTTGTTACAATAGACACAACATATGACACAATTAAATTGTATTGCACTATGAACAACGATAAATAAGCACCCATACGGAATTATCTGTGGGCCGAAGTTTATTTGAGGGGCTAGATATTGCACTAAAAACAGATAGAATAGTGAGTAACACTCTTGACTATGAACCAGAAGACCCAGGTTCAAACCCCACTTACTACAATTGTGTCCCTGAGCAGGACACTGAACCCTAAGTTGCTCCAGGGGGGACTTTCCCTGTAACCTCTGATTGTAAGGTGCTCTAAATGCTCTAAACATAAAAAATGACAGTTCCAAAAGTCACAGGGGAAGCAGATACAACTGCTCAAATCCGCATGGCTTTATGGTTTCCATTAAAAACTAGTCTCCAGTGGCCATGGCAGTGTTAGTGATGCCCCCTCGCAACAAAGAAACCTGGGTTTCAATCCCAGCCTGGGTGATTGATGTATGTGCAACATTTGACAAGTTCTCCCCATTTCTGTAATTTTTTTTCAAACAACCGGAAATTAAACAAATGAACATTGATGTAATTAGTTTTATAGTTGTACAATGTGTACATATACAAAGGATAGCAAAGTATTATCTCATGTCCATACATATTTAACGAGCTGCAAGTGACTCTTGTAAGTAGTTTGAACACTATGTTTGGGAATCATTTATGTTAGTACTCCATAAAAGGCTTAGATGTCTCCTCCTGAATAGAGGCTGGTCAGGCAGAACTGTTTTGAAGGTACAAGGGTTCCAGGGAGATCTTGAGACAATTTTCATTGTTGCTGAGAAACAAAGAAGGAAACAATATAGTGTCAGTGGTATGTGTGAGGAACTGTCTAGAACTACCCCCATCTTCTGAAGAAGGATGGAAACTATGCCCTGGTTAATTAAGAGATCCCAGTAAATGTATGTACGGTATTAAAAATATAGGTTTTGTATTGCTGCTTGAACAACATATCTGGGATCTGTGATGGGCTGAAAACCACTCCCCAGTGTGCAACATTATCATACTGAGGTAGACCAATAGCTCACAAACCGTAAAGTTAATTTTGGAGGACTGTGTTGCACTGCTTGTCAGTGTTTTGAACGAGAAAAAACACATTGTATGATTCCTTCCCATTAATTAATATAAGTAATATAGCCTATAGGACATCTATTGGATTCTGTACAGTCTGCTAAATGCATTTACCATACGTATGTGTTCATATAGTGAGTCTGACTACAATTTCCTAGTTTGTTTGTGGGAATGTTTTACTGGTAGATGGTAAAGCATTTATGAGCAGAAACTAAATGTGGCATTCGATTGTTCTTAGCAGTGTTAGGGAATAGAAAAGGTTAGAGGTTTTAAAAGTATGATTTATTAAGATTTTATTGTCTAGCCTTAGTCAAGTGTAACCTGTGGAATAATTACAATGAAATACATTATAATGTATGCGGTATAATTATGTTGCTGATATGTTATGCTGATATATAGAAAGCTATGTTTGGTTCACAAACGTCTGTAAATATATTTATGACAATGTGTCCATCGGCAAAATTATTGGGACTATATTTGGTGTGTTATTGCATTTATTGTATTATTTATTGCCATTCAGATGTTTAATTGCATTACATTACCAATACTTTTAATGATCATCTCAGGTGGTCCAGGATGACAGCATCACAAAGTATGTGTGCCACTTGACCCATAACAAACGTCCATGAGGTTGATGAACTGACATGAACTGCCCCCCCTTTTATAGCCTATTACAATTTAAAATAAGGGAACAATAGAAATCGGTCTTTTTCCCCTCACCCTTCTACACAACCACACACACACACACACACACTTGGGATCTTAAATCCAAACAGGCAAATTGTTGGGAGCAGAAATGGGGGTAATAATACACAGGCAGTCAGCAGAGTCGGCCCCTGCTGAGGATTATGTAAAGCTGAATGGGGAGATGCAGTCAGTACACAGCCTCAACTCTCCCCCACTGACAGACAAGTCAAGGTATGTCAGCACAGATGAACGGAAGTTTCACATTTAGGGTAGAGCAGGAAGGGTTAAACACAGCAGTCTAGTTAATCTTTCCAACATACGCTCGGTCACATAACCCGACCATCCACCACTTGAATTACTTCCTGAGTCATGTGCAAATGGAATGGCAGCTGGGCTCCTGCTGTATGATGACAATGCGCTCATTTTCATTTTTAAGGTGTCGTTAATTAGCAATTCACTCTCAGGTACCATGGTTTTAGGGCATAAAGATATCTGGAGACGATAACTTGAAGCTTGGCAGAACCCAAGTTATGAGCCTGGCACAAATGAGTTATTGAATCATTTTACATTAAAGAATCTGCTAAATAAATATAAAGTTTTCTTTCTCAGCTTTTTTCAATCGGAAGCCTTCTGGCTTCCGAGTCTTTGCTCTCCTCCCATTTTTCTCCAGGATCAGGTGATGTCTCTGAAACTTGGTTTAGGCAGTGCTGTCCTTTTCTATCTTTCCTCCAGTCTTTAATTTAGCTTTTCTCTGTGACATTGGTACATTTTTTACATACAATATTCACATGTAACTGCAATAATAATTTACTGGTGTTAATAAATTAGAAACTGTTCATCTTTTAACCTCTATTGTGCCATGCCTCTTTCTGCCAGGAAAAAATCAAGCCGGAGTGGTTTGAATACAGTGCTTTTGTGTGTAGAGAGAGAGTTTTTTACTCTGTTCTCCCCAGTTTTACAACAGTTATGGTATTTATGTGTGCGTTTATTTTAAAGCTGCCAATGCTAACAAAACCAGCCTTCTAGTAGTTTTTTTTTTTATTTTTTTAACCTTGTATCATTTACCTTAGTCTACTTCTTAGACATGCGTTTGTGTGTAATGCTATGGGAAAATTAACATTATCAACATCCTATTATCAATTGTAATAATTATATAGATATTTTGACACAAACATATTGTTTTATGAACAATAAATGAAAAAGACAAGGTTTTAAAATCCCCATATCCCCAGGGGGAGTGGTTGGTAAATGTTCCGACTCAGAATAAGCTCAGGAATGGGAATTTCTCTCTAACACACACACACACACCTCAAGGGCACAATTTGAAAAGATTGAGGGGATGTAAAAGACAACTGTTCTATTAGGCTATAAACACACTTTGTATTAACTTTTAAAATAGGGAAACTGAACCCACATAAGATGCTCAGATGTGTTTTATTCTCCACCTTAATAAACATACCTGGGTATTCACACCCATATAAAACCCATGTCCAATAATGTAGAGGAATTAACAATTTATTTACATTATGTACAATCTCTTTTTTTTTTGCTCCCCAGCCCAGGTCAGGCTCTTCTGGTGGAATTTCTGATGGTCCTCAGGCCATCTGATGGTTACAGGCCTCATTTACACTCTTCCAGTGAGGTATCTGCTCCATCAAATACGGAAAAGCCCACGTCGCTCACAGCGAATCACAGGCTACAGACCAGGAGGAAAAAGATGTAGAGTCAGAATCTACAGAAGATTCAAAAGAAACAAACAGTAAATAATCAAAGCATGTCTCACCAATGCAGGACGTTCAGTCACTAGTGGAGCAATATAGAGTCTGGCCATTCCCACTGGAACACTCTGAAGAATCAAATGTCATTTTAAGGATTAGACAGAACTGTTTTAGTTTGAAACATTAAACTGTCATGGTAGCAAACACTGACATGCAAACAATCACAGCTATGAATAAAATGATAGTGAACTGCCCTGAACAGTCTGGAACTCACCATTAGTGCACGAGCACCATTAGTGCACGAGCACAGTTGGGTCGTTGAGCAAACGCATCTCCATTTGTACAAGAAGGAAGTCGAGAGTGAGAGACTGGGTGGGTCGGCTTCTTGAAAACACAACCATCCTATCACACATGTACTGTCACGTTCCTAAGTCTATGGGGTCTAAGAAATGCTGAAATGCTGAATACTGACAACCACCCCAGCTTACACAACTCCTCTCCACCGAACGTGTACCTGAGGCCACAAACACCCCAGCAAAATAGTAAATCCGGTCCTAAACCTGCCTAACATAAGATGCCTTAACCTACCAGATCTTCGGAGGGTTGAAGGCCGAACGTCACCCCAGTCAGACTCAAGCCGAGGCTGTCCGTGTGACGACGTCCCCCCACCTGGAGTAGCTCCAAAAGAAAGAAAGGAAATATAACAAAGCAAAATTATCAAATGTGGTGCTCTGCAGGGAGGGCATTGCCACAGCAAAGACCCCAAGAGACACCCTAACTTACCGGATATAAGACTCTGATCACAAACACCGAACCAGGGGAAAACATCCCGGACGACAATCCCCCATTTATCAGCCTAAAGGAAGGGATTTTCTCAAACACGCACAAAAGTTAATGAAAAAGGCACATAAAGCTACCAGGCTCACAACAAAGGGTCTATCACACAAAGCAGCAAGACACACGAATGAGATCCCCAACGGAGCTCCTTGCAGATCTCCGTGAACCCTGTGGATCTCCCAAAATAGTAAGGGCCCAGCAGACCCTGGGGACCTCCCGAACATCATCCGAAGTCTCTTTATATAGGTGGAGGTGACCAATAGGAACTCCTCCCTCGAAGTCAACCTAAAAGAGACAGGACACAAAAATACACAGGACACAGCCAGCCACACAGAACACGTGAGAGTACACACAGTATTAGTACATTTATTTAGCTCATACAATCCCGTAGACAGACACACACACGCACGCACACACACACACACACACACACACACACACACACACACCTGTACACTCAAAAAACTAATTTAAGTGATTAAAATGAGAAGATATGACTTAAATATTGATTAAAATCATTTGATCTTAATTGAATTTAATTTAGTCAACATAATTTAGAGAAAAATAGGTTTACATTTTTTTTTGTAGTTGAGTCAACATGAACATTTTTCGTTAATCATAACCGGATGTACGTCGTCAGCCGGAACGGATGAAGAAGCACTGTTCAGCGCCAAAAGAACATGTGAGGTAAGTGTTACTTTTTTAATCTATCACCATCCGAATATTAATTTCATGCTGCATGTCAGAAAATAATGTTATTCAAGAATTGTGTGAAAATAGCTAATTTAGAGTGTGTTTAATAATAATTTACGTTAGCCTTTAGGTTGCAGCTATTAATGTTTAATCAACCATTCTGACTAACAGCATAACATAGCATGGTAAACTACAATGTGTAATAGGAACAAAGAGGACACAAAACCCATCAATATTTTCAGTAAAGTTACTGTTAATTAATGAACGAACCAGGGTCGTAAGCACCCCCCATGACATATTCATATATTCTAGGTCTCCCTCAACCGTATATATCTTATCATCGATGTCAAAAAAATAAAAAAATAAAACGGGCAGTAGATTAGCCACCTGTAGCGCGTTCATTGGTAACCTTTCCACTCTCGGGCTTTTTTCAAGCTGCGCGGGGCAAATAACCTCGGAGACCCGAGTTGCAAGGACAGTATCAAAATGCGATTTCATTGTTGGGCCAGTGTTAAGAAATAATATCATTTAGATCGCACTACTAATTATTTTAGTCATTTTGCGCAGAAACGGGTTTAAAAGTCTTTTTAAAACTCTCCGGTATACTGATGCAAAACATGGGAATGAGCTGTGGTGTCTACCGGTCTCTGCAAGGTAAAAACGTGACGTTTCTTTATGCGTTTCCATGTTCTGTCGACCGACATAAATGTTACTAGGTTGTCAAAAGGAATAATCGACCGTAATGATTCTGATGAAATGGATGGCCTGTACACTGTGCTAACTAATTTCTTATTTCCTAAAGACTTTTATTTTGTTTTTGAGACCCGGTTCAGGTCTCTTGGACACATGGCGTGAGCTGTGAGAGGTGCGTGGGGTTTGTGTGCAAAAAGTTATTTCTTTCATTTTAATTTATGTACATATTACGAATATTTTTTGAATTTGTTTTATGTTCTTTTAATACTGTATATTGTAGAGAGGTGCAGAAAGACGCGATGTGTGACGCGATGTTCTGACGCGATCTTGCTTTTTGTACAGAATACACTTTGCACAGAATATCTCTTGGGTGTCAGCTCATCATTTGTGGTTCAAGAAACGAAATCAAAAAGTTACACAACGCAGAAGAACCGCTACACTATGATGACTTTCACCTTGATATTTTAGCGCGGATGTATACCTAGCCGAATTGCACTGTAGGAGGCGAGAACGAGTCTTCGAACTGTGAAATTACCACATCAAACGTGACGTGGAAACATGGATGCAGCTATTTAACCTTGATCTTGAGAAACCCGTTCTCAAAGACTCAAAGTCATTATTTGGGTAGCACACATATTCTGAATGCCTTCGGCAGAATTCAAATGAGGCATTTTAATCTAGATTTTGCTTACTCTTGCTTATTCCAAGATTACAGTGTGATTAATCTAGATTAAGAAAATTAATCTATGCCCACCTCTACTTTTAATAATTATAAGCAAAATTTAATAATCATGTTGTTATATTAGCAGGAAGCTGATGTTCCTCACTCTTAAGTTATAGCATGGTGTCAGAAATACACTCTTTTAATATTACACTCTTAAAACACATTTAATATTTATATTTAAAACATTTAAATGTTTTAGGATATTTTTTCCCACAACCAGACTGTTATTTGTACAAACTTTTGCATGTGTGCAAGGTTTTTGATTTGGTTAACTTCTTTCCTGTTGTGATTCTGTTTTAGATTGTAGTAGACACTCATCAAAGTATTGGAACTGTTTTTAAGTGACTACAGGTAAGTTCAAATTCTTTATTTAATATTAGAGCATGTTAGTCATGTGCCAGCCACTATAGTCTATACATTTTAGCAGAATTTATTTTTTTGCGTACATTTGCATCGGTGCCCCTCTCGATTAATAACATTCAGGACATGTTGCACAGACGTAACATTATTGTTCAAAAAGCAGTTATACAGGAAATGTATTTTTTATATGTAATTTTTTAAAAATATATTTTTAAATTATTTTTTATATTTAGGCTTGGTTATAACTTCTATTTTTTTTAGGTTTTAGTACACTGTTATTTTATCAAGTATTGGAATTGCTTTTAACTGACTAGAGGTAGGTGCAAAATCATTATGTAGTAATGGTCCAGAATTTTTTTTTTATTTTTGTCTTACAGTGCATGTGGAAGTGTAAACAGTGTACTGCTGTGGAATCCAGTAGGCCTGGTTTGCTTAAACATTACAGACTAAGGCACAGACATTATGCTTGTAGCAGGCGTTATCCATGTCCATATTTGACTTGTCAGTGCACCTTCAAAACATGGAATAGCCTTTGTATACATTTAAGTAGAGTCCACAAAATGCATGCGTCACAAGAACAAATCCCTTTGTCAACGTTTAGTTGCCCTGCATGTACATGTAGTGATCTTCCATCTGAAAGGGAATTTTTCCTGCATCATAATACAACATTTACGGAGTAATGAGACAGTCCAGTGTGTATTTATTGGTTGTAGCTTTGAGACAAATATATATGCAACTTTTCAGTCTCACAAGAACAGAAAGCATAATTCACATTCAGTCAAAGATTTCAAGCCTGGCATAATTAAAACTGCAAGGGATTTTGATGACTTGCAAGAGCATGTTTTGGAGGATGACAACACTGTAGCTGAAACAGTTAGTGTTCATCTCAGCAGTGATTCTGTGGAATTAGACTTGTCAAAAATAATTAAGAGTATTATTTTGCTGCAGCATTGTTAAAATTATAGCATGTTAGTCATGTGCCAGCTACTGTAGTGAATGAATTTTTAGAGGAATTGCATTTTTTGCATACATCTGCATCTGTGGCCCTATCGATTAATAGTATTCACGACGTATTGCGTAGCCATAACATTATTGTAGATAAAGCAGTTATACAGGAAATAGCTGCTGCAGCCTCTTCCTCTACCCCTTTGTTCAAAGCTATTATCAAGGGTAGTCTCCTTAGCTCTGATTATCTGCGCAAGAAATATTACAAAG
Source organism: Denticeps clupeoides (assembly GCF_900700375.1). Classification (NCBI taxonomy): domain Eukaryota; kingdom Metazoa; phylum Chordata; class Actinopteri; order Clupeiformes; family Denticipitidae; genus Denticeps; species Denticeps clupeoides. Next base: position 21,910,992 of record NC_041709.1, on the reverse strand, counting down.
ATAATTTTCATGTTGTTGAGCTAATTGAATACATTCTTGATTTTAAAGAAAACCGAACATATCAGTATATTCCCATATTGCAATCTTTACAGCAGATTTTGCAAAGTAGCAGCATAGTGGTGGTATTAAAGAATACAGAACATTTAAGGACGGCAACATTTACAGAGAGAACAGTTTTTTTCTCAGTGGATGATTTACGACTGTCTTTAAGTTTATATGTGGATGATTTTGAAGTTTGCAATCCCCTTGGCACATCTAGAAAAATACACAAACTCTGTGCAATTTATTGGATTTTAAACAAACAATCTAACTCCTGGATCACATTCAGCTTTGTCTAAGATTTACTTAGCAGTGCTTTGCAAAACTGATGATGTAAAGACATTTGGGTACCATAGAGTTCTGGAACCTCTCATTCAAGATTTGTGTACTCTTGAGGAACATGGAGTCTTTGTCTCTCAGTTGGGTAAATTTCTCAAAGGGGCTCTTCAATTTGTAGTGGCAGATAACCTTGGAGCGCATGGGATAGCAGGCTTTATTGAAAATTTTTCTGGAGAATATTTCTGTAGATTTTGCTTAGCAAAACGCTCAGATATTCAGACAAATGAGATCCGCTCTGGTTGTTTTGTACGAAGGTCAAAAGAAGGTCAGGAATCTCATGTGAAGCTGGCTAAGCAGACAAATGCTCCATCCTTTGGTGTTAAAAAAAGAGTGTGTGTTCACAAAGCATCTTAAACACTTCTGTGTTATCTCTGGTTATCCACCAGATATTCTGCATGATCTTTTGGAGGGAATCGTGCCAGTTGAGCTTGCACAGTGTCTTGCAGTTCTTGTATCTAAAAAAAATGTCACTGTTGAACATCTCAACAAAATCATAGTTAAATTCCCTTATACAGGTACAGATAAGACAAACAAGCCACATGTGATACCACACAACTTTTCCAAAAGAAACACCATTGGGGGCAATGGACATGAAAATTGGACACTGTTAAGGTTGCTTCCATTGATGCTTGGGCATTTGATTCCAGAGGACGAATTGGCATGGCATGTTCTTTTGGATTTGAAGGACATTGTAGAACTTTCTGTTGCAAGGTTTCATACAGATGATACAATTGCATATCTTCAATGCAAAATTACTGAGCATAGACAGAAGTACACAGAGCTTTTTCCAGGAATTGTTCTTCGACCGAAACATCATTTTGTTGAACACTACCCTGAGCTCATAAAGTTATGTGGTCCACTTGTAGGGCAGTGGACAATGCGTTTTGAAGCTAAGCACAGCTTCTTCAAGCAGGTCTCAAAGCATACAAAATGCTTCAAGAATGTGCCACTGTCATTAGCAGTGAAACACCAGCTAATGATTTCCTACTACACAAGGCCTTGTTCCCTACAGAAGCTTGACTATGAAGCCCATGATGTATCAACTGTTTCAGTTGATGTTTTGAATCTAGCAGCTGCTGAGAAAATTAAATTGAAGTATCCTAATACAACTGAAGTACACCTTACCAAATGTGTTAACAGTAAGGGTGTTGAATTTAGAAACTTTAGTGAGATCCTTCAAATCTGCATGGTCCAGGAAAGATTGTGCTTAATTGTGAAGAGGCTCTCATCATGGTACAGAGAGCACAACCGTGCCTTTGAAGTAAATCCAACAAGTGACATCTCCTTGGTTGAAGTTGATGATTTGCTAGATTCTTACCCTCTGGCAGCCTACTCTATTGAACGTGTGAGGATGGTTACTTTGAAACGATTTCTGACTGACAGGTTTGTGATTTATCATTCTTGCTTTTCACTATATGTATATTCTGTCCAAGCAATATTAATGGACAATTTCCCATTTTGTTAGGTTCAAATTTATTATCTTTTTGTGGTATTAGGTTTGTAATGTGGTATTAGGTTTGTAATGATATTCTTGCATAAACAATTTCAAAATCTATGTTTTCAGTTTTAAGTTTGTATCTCAATTGGCTTGATATCTGGTTGACACTAAAATGTTCTTGTCTTTGCAGATTAGGAAAGATTAATTCAGGATGGCATTCAAACTTCAGGTCATATGGGAAAATGAAAATTCACAGAAGCTCACGTTCAATGATGGCTTGCCAGCATCTGTAAATGAACTGTCAAAAAAGATAGAAGATGAATGTGATCTCCAAGGGCAGCAATTTAGTCTTCAGTACATGGACAAAGACTTCAATAAGTTCATGAATCTGAAATCTGTCTCTAGCCTCAGTGACAAAGACACTCTCAGGATTGTTTTTTTGACCTCAAATGCCAGTTCCGTGAGCGATGTTCCTGTGGTCAGTCCTGTTGCCCCTTGTCATTCTTCTGACTCCTTTGATGTTGACAATGAGAGCTCATGTACTACAATTTCGGACACTGACATTTTGTCATCTTCTGATTCCACATCAGCAAGGTCATCCTTATGGCCATCACCATTCGTTTTGCCTCGCTTCTCTTACGATGTGCAATTAAAACTGGATCAGGGCAACTCAGTATTCCAGTCCAGTGGCAAACTTTTGACTCCAGACATCAAACTTAAGTCAGGTATTTTAGATGCTTTTAGATCCGTCTGACTCAGAATTTAGTGATGTAGCTGAAGCACTGGTAGACAAACACCCATGCCTCAAAGAGCAAGGTTCTGAGAGCGGCTACAGTGGATGGAAGATGAGTTTAAAATTTAAGCTTGCCAACTACAGGAGAACATTGAGAGGACTGGGGTACCCTGAAGTGACTGTTAACGCCCTTAAGCGCAAACCAGAAGGAAAGCATAGCCCTGCCTATGGGATAAAAAAACTTAAAAAGGCAGAAGTGAACTACTGCCCAGTATTTCCTCAAGGTGAAACAACAGAAAGCCAGGAAAAGATGAGGGTGGAACTCCTTGCTGAATTGCAAAAAAAACAACAACAATGAAATTGTGAGGAAATTGATGGACATGACTTTTGCGTACAGAAGGCATGAAGTTGTCCATGATTCCCCTTTTGTTGCAGACTTCAAAAGCAGATGGCCTGCTCTTTTCCAAGTGCGTGAGGTAAGTCAGTGGATGTTTCCTTTTTTTAATGATATGAGAGCTGTCCAGTATATGTCTTTGCTGAATTGCATATGAAGAAGTCCTCTTTATCTTATGCCTTTAGATAAATGCTGAATTTCGTTGCATCACAACCCTACATTTAAAGTCCAAGTTCATGTCCCAACTGGATCGGTTCTCTGATGATCTGCTGAAAGTATTTAGCAAAAAGGATGGAATAATCAGAAAAAGGATTCAGGATGCAATGGTGCCAATCTCTCAGGTTGTATGTTTTAATTTTATTGATTTGTTTTAATTTTTAAAATTGTGTTTTAATGTAACTAACACTTTTAGTGGCAATAGTGCTTAAGGCATTAGAGATGTGTATTGGAGGGTGTTATGTCAGTTATATGAATATCAACAACATTAATAAAGCGAATGTGTCTGTATTCTCAGAATGACAACATTGAGACTAAGCGAGAATGCATTCTCATGGGGCTGTGCATCTATCTGAATGAAGATCCACAACATCTGGTGAAGGAGTATTTGGTGAGTAGTGTTCTCTCTCTCTTCTTAATAAAATGAAAAAGGTGGAAAAAAACATTTAGATTCTTCCCCAAAGGACTCAGAGGAGAGCACCGAGGCAGACATTAAGAAGACCACATTGGGCATATATGTCATAAAGCATGAATCTGCAGATGCGACAGAAGACCCAGAAGATGTAGGCATTGTGCTGGAAGGTGTGGAGGTACTTTCTGGATTGGGTAATGTAGCATTGGCTACGGCCATGCTAGTTGGCCTTATATACTCTTTGAATCTTACATATCCACAAGAGCTCCGTTACTCATTTGAGGTGCTGCAGAAAATCATTCTGGAGCTTGACTCTAAAAAACTCTCTAACAAAGCTCAATCCTTGAAGACCAAACTCTTCACCTAAGGAAAGAAATTAAGGATCCCTTTGTGTTCGTGTTGTATGGGATTTCTCACTCTTGAATTTCACTTTGCACATTCTTTTTCAAGAAGAGGATGTTTTATTTTTAATTTTTATTGTATTTTTTCATTTTTGTTTTATTGAAAACATTTTCAGTTATGAAAAACTATTCTTGTGGGAAAAAAAATCCTTTCTGACGACCCATTTGAAGTTACTAAATACTCATTTAATAATAGTTATGCGTTTAAATTCTGGATAATGGAATTTATTTTGTGGATTGTTGTGCTTTTGTACTGCCACTAGATATTTTGCACTTTGAAGTGAAATTGTTTATTGTTATTTTTTGTTTGCTCTTTAATTTGAGCAGAGGTTACTGCTTATTATATTTTTTGTTTGATTTGATTTATTTAGTGGATGTTGTGCTTTTGTACTGGCACTACATATTTTGCACTGGATATTTTGCACTTGATAGTTTGCACTTTGAAGTGAAATTGTTGATTTCTTTTTTGCTCATTACTTTGAGCAGAGGTTACTGCCTATTATATATATTTTTTTATTTGATTATTTTGTGGATTGTTGTGCTTTTGTACTGGACCTATGATATTTTGCAGTTTGAAGTGAAATTGTTTTCCTTTTTTGCGCATTAGTTTGAGCAGAGGTTACTGCTTATTATATATTTTTTGTTTGAGTTAAATACAGATTTTTCCAAAATATTGACTTGTTCATATTTTATTTACAGCAGACTATAAATGTACACTATTGTTATTATGAAAGAGTTTTTAATTTACTGAAACTTCATTTAAAGTGTCTCATTTGTTATGTTATGTAGGTATAATTATATCTTGTAAGCAGGACAAAAATTTGTGTAGTTGACATTCTGACAAAATTGAATGCAGTTAATATGGCTATATTTTATTCATTAAACATGGCGAAATTAAATTTAGTTAATCTGACCAGAATTTCTCTATTAGGCATGGCAAAACTTTATCAAGTAGGAATGACCAAATTGTATTTTTTTGTTTTGATTAAATAAATGTATGTTCATATAACAAGATTACAACAAATAATTTCAAACTGGTTAGATTTTGTTAGAAAAACGCAATTCAATTGGATGGAAAAGTTTTCCATAATTTAGTTACGTTCATTCAACAACTTTTTTTTTTGAGTGTATGTTCTCTTTGTCTGCAGTACTCAGAGCACACGCACGACCAAAAATGCCATTATCCTAACAGAAAACTAGATAAAAGCTATAGAGCTGTATAATATAATTATGGTTTGGATGACAACCTACCAGTATCCTTCTGATGGGCATGTTATTGGTAGAATGAAGGGAGGGGGAGAAACAGCAGGAGCCTCAGTGGTCTCCTGAAGGGGGTGTCAGATTCCTTAAACTTACCCCAACTCCACATCATCTGGATTCACAGGACCAGGGGAGTTGTGACCAACCCCTAGACAGGAAACTGGATAAAGAGCAAAATCAGCATAAAAAAACTAACTAATCTAATCAAAAATTAAACGACAGACACATACCTGCATCAGATGAGGCATCTGGAGCAGATGAAGGAATCTTTTCGGAGACGTTTTCCCGCTTGGGGGTTTCACATTGACTAAAAAGAGAAAAAGAAGCATTAGCTACAATATGAAAAGCCAATAGGATAAGATGGCAGACAACACGAGGAGACCGGCTAATTAAAGCGTTTAGAAACTGTACCTTCCGAGAACTGCCAGGGTGTTCCTGTTCATGGACAAATTAGTCTCGGGCGACAGCACGTCCGTGGGTCCAGCGGGTGAGAAGGACAGAGTTTTGACCCACGGGGAGCCCGTGGACACCAAATCCGACAGCGAGAGCTGAGGGATTCCGCGTCTTCGGCCAGGCTGGACGTGACGGCTGTCCGGGCTGAAGTCCATTTCAATCTACCCGCTAAGCGCAGTGTCTCCGAAAATGGGATTCCGACTCAATCGGTGGCAAACTCGTGTATATTTGCAGACAGGATATCGATTTAGCTGCAGTCGCTATTGGCGACGAAAACATACACAAAGTAAGCACGCTAACGGTCCCGATCCTGTTTTTATTTCTAAACCAAGTCTCCCAGAAGCGGCAAATAGTCTGACCAATAGCAGACACTGTTATTATTTTGTCAGCCAATCACAACCGTGAGAAGAATGATGAGAAGGCGGTGTTAGGAGTGACAGACAGAATCGTCATCTAATCAGAAGCCTGGCTGGTGACAGCTGGTGGGAGCCATTGTCCAATCAAATCGTGACCTGGAGTTGAAGGGTGGGGGCAAAAATAATCCGCGTAAAAAAACTGCCATATTTTCCCGCGGAACGTTTCAAGCCGCGACTGGACCAGCACCGACGAAAGCCAGTCAGACTATAGAAGTGCGAGTTTTTGTTGCGGAAACGTACCGTTTAAACACGACACGCCGTCTTTTAAGATTCGCTATACGTTACCTTTAATTTCACAATGGCTAATTCATACATTTAGGTATATATATTCATTCATATGCATATACATATAGGCAAATGATTTCTAACTTTTCATTCATGATAAAAAAAAAATCGAGTAGTTTTATTTTTAATGACCTACATGAGTATCACCCTCCTCCTGGATAGGTCACACTTGTATGCCAGCATGTGTAAGGGCACTAAGCGATTGATCCACACTTAGAATTGTCAAAAATGCGTGTGCTATGAGTGTCTTGTGTTACGCTTTGTCATTTTTTTCAGCCCAGCCAGTTTGTAGGTTGTCAGTTTTTTCACGGTCCAGTTTCCTGGTTAAAAGGGTGGTAGTAGCCTAGTGGGTAACACACTCGCCTATGAACCACAAGACCCAGGTTCAAATACCACTTACTACCATTGTGTCCCTGAGCAAGACACTTAACCCTGAGTGTCTCCAGGCGGACTGTCCCTGTCACTACTGATTGTAAGTCGCTCTGGATAAGAGTGTCTGGTAAAAGCCATGAATGTAAATGTAATAATGTGATATTTATGAAAAGGTAAAGAATATTGAGCGACAGTATGCACAGTAATAATAATGAAAAAAAAAAAAAAACAGACTCTACATGCACACATATACACTTTCTGCATCCATACAGAATTATCTGTGGGCCGAGGTTTATTTGAACCTTTGAGAAAACAGGTTTATTACTAAGCCGTATACAAGGAATACTACGTGTACCAGAAAAAATAAGAATCACACAAAGAGAGAAAAAGGAATAAACAGAATAACCACAGGTTACAATGAGCTTTTATTTCAAATTGTTTCAAGGTGAACAATTCAGGCATCTTGGAACAAGACATTTGGAGAACAGCAGAAAGTTACAGAAAGTGCAGGGTAGGTAAAAATCTACTGTTCGCCACAGTCACTTCTCTCCTTTATTTCTTTGTTCCTCAGAGATGGGAACACTGAATGATTTGAAGAAATTTAAAATCCGATCAGAGTACGGCACAAAGTCTGGCCTGTACACGATAGTCGTTTTGCTATACTTGGTTTCATATATCTTTACATTTGGGTCCTGTTCTCTGTCCTCCACCTCTGGACGTACCGGTGCTGCAAAACAAAATGAAACGAGGCTTAAACGTGTCTTTTGTCTGTAGTTTCACCTATACAGACGTACAGGAGCGAAAAGGCATTTAGTCCCTCGGTAGGTAAAAAATGGCTTTGTGTTTAAAAAGGTCTAATGAGTGTCATCGTTGGTGTCATTTTTTTTTCTTCTATACCCGCTTCTGGTCATAACACACGAATCAAAGAGACCACAACAAACGGAAACTTGTGTCCGGACGTTGGATCATGGCCAAAAAAATGTGCTTTGGGTTCTGGTGATGCACACTTAACTTTTTCTGTCTGAGATTGCGTAATGAATTATTTCCTCAAACCTTTTCCATTATTCCCCATTTGATGAGTGAAGTGAAGTTATTGTCACATGTGATACACAGCATCACAGCACACGGTGCACACAGTGAAATGTGTCCTCTGAATTTAACCCATCATCCTGAGTGAGTGGGCAGCCATGACAGGGGCTTGGGGAGCAGTGTGTGGGGACGGTGCTTTGCTCAGTGGGACCTTGGCGGATCGGGATTCGAACCGGCAACCTTCTGATTATGGGGGCGCTTCCTTAACCACTTGGCCACCACTGCCCCATTTTCAGGCCCCACTTTGACGTCACATGCTGCCAAACTGAATTATGTGTCTGTCACTTCACATTGATGACTTAGAGTCAGTAGTTACAGGGACAGTCCCACTGGAGACACTCAGGGTTAATTGTGTTGCTCAGGGACACAACGGGAGTAAGTGGGATTTGAACCCGTGTTACCCACTCGGCTACTACCACCCACCCAAGCTGCAGCCAAAAAAAAAAAATTTTTTTTCCATGGAAACCTTCTGGCCAGTCAGTGACAAATGGCAACCAATTTACGGCCATGTGGTGTCATGAGCGAGAACGAACTATTGGCCGATGCTCTGCTTCTCAAGTGCCACACATGAGTGCAGCCTAAAGCCGCTGATTTAACAGAACATCATACTCCTCAGAATGGCGTACCCTGCACGGCACGATCATGATGGCATCTATGATTCCATCTAGGGGCAGTGGTGGCCTAGCGGTTAAGCAAGCAGCCCCGTAATCACAAGGTTGCCGGTTTGAATCCCCATCCGCCAAGGTACCACTGAGCAAAGTACCGCCCCCCACGCATTGCTACCCACTGCTCACCAAGGGTGAATGTTAAAAGCAGAGGACACATTTCTTTGTGTCACCGTGTGCTGTGCTGCAGTGTCTCACAATGACAATTACTTCACTTTCACACCGCCAATTTGCAAGGGTCTCCTGATACGATACGTATTACGATACATGGTGAGCCATGATACAGTACATATTGCGATACTAAAGGGCAGATGATATTTGCGATTAATAAGATTGAATTTTATTGTAGGTAAGCTTCTTTGGCTTGGCAAACTGGAGGCTTCCAGGCGCATCCAGTGTTATCGCGAGACCTCGTTGTTCTGTCAGCAAGAAGGCAGTAAAAACGCTCAACAGCACCACCCAGTGGACTACATTTCTATACAAACATAATGATATTTGATTTCCCTGAATTGATACAATAATCACCACGAAAAATATCGCTATATGATGCGGTATCGATAATACCCCAAACGCAGAATAAAGGTAAGAAATTGAAATCGCGAACGTTCTCAGTCGTCCAGGTCATGGTTCTCTCAAAACGTGAGAAAGCCCTCTGGAATGGAAGGGAGACACGTTGTCCAAGTCCAGTTGCCCGTGAAATCGTACATAATGTCGGCGTATACGCTGCGCCCCGATATCCACCGCTGCCCGCTAGGTGACGGGTTGAACGCAGGGGAGAACTTACTGTCGTGCGCACTCCGGTGCATCATAATGCAAAATGACACTTCCGCTCTCAATTGTCCACGACGAAGAGCCTCGGGGTCTACAGTGCAACCGGCGTGTTTTATAATACGCGCACTGCGCGGCATTGAAACGCGCCTCCTGACGCCGGTCCAGCCTCCTGCGCCGCAGCCCCTTACCTCGAGGCTCGCTCCTCCGCGCGTACCAATAATATCCGCAGGAGCCGAACATTGTCCAGGCGCCGATGGCGTAAAGCAAAGATACGCGCTTATTCCACTTCACGACGTCGCTCGGGGCCATGCTGCCGGAGTCGCGCCCTGTCCTGTGCGTAAACTCGCCACGGCCAAGGGCGCGGCCATTTGCCGGAGGCTCTGCGTCATTTCCGGTAGCGGCTCCAGCCAGTCGTCCGGCATGGCGGAGCAGTGACGTCACGCACGTCATTACGACAGAAAAAATATATAAAACCGGATACCAAATGCTGTCTGTTAGTCATCAGGTTTTATGTTAATTTAAACATTTACTGACTACAAAGAGGAATTAAGGACAAACAGATAAACTAGTTCCCTTTTTATAAATATTTACAAACTCAGTGTCAGTCACATCCATAATTAAAATACAACAGTTTAAAGGCGGACATGCGTTTTATGCATGGCCATGTACAGGAAAAGATCTGAACAGTCACAAGTGTATTAGCACCGTTAGTACAGCTTAGATGCCTATAGGAGGGGATTATTTTTTACTGGACCCAATCATATCCCTTCTCACCTATTAGAAGCACAGGAATGATGATTTTAATCTTAAAGGCTTATTACATTTGAAATAGAAAGGAAGGTGCATACATTTAAATTAAAATGAGTAAAATCATAATGACTGGCAAGGTAACTACTTGGAAGATTTACAGTTCTGGCCTTCAGTGAAGCACAAGTCTTAATGTATTTGAAAATACAACAATACACAAATCCATCTCAATTATTATTGTCAATATATGTGTCCCTAGAACACTGACGATACAAGGGTTTCTCTCTTTTTTAGACAAAGTAAATACATAGAACACAGACATCAAAATCATCATTTAAAGGAATGATAAATACTTTGTTAAAAAAAGCATGGCTCTCATAAGATGCTTCAAAGACAAAACCAGGGTGCAACGTTTTGCCAATCCCAGAGGAAATTGCTGAAATGGAGAATGTTCCCAAAGAGGATGGGTTCCTTGATGCTTACTCTCCCTTCAGGATACAACTTCAAGCAGAGCTGGAGACCGCCAGTTTCTTTAAGTGGTCCATAAATACTTGAAGACTCACATCATCTGTTAATATAGGGGCACCAGACTCCTGGAAGAGGCAACAATAAATAAGTCATTTCACAATGCACTGAATCAAGTCTGCACACGATTGGGGAGATTTGGAGAAATGCATACCTGGCCCCAGGCATAGAGGTTGTTGTGGGTCTGAGACGGGTTGACCTTGGAGAGCAGGAATCGGGCTTGTGACCCTCCATGCTCAGTGTCGATGTAGCGGGGCATGGGGAATCGCAACCTCAGGATCTCCAGGGCATCATCAAGAGGGGCCTGCAGCAGTTGCTTGAAGTTTTCGTACTCGGGCATATCCTGATACCCCGCTTTCCTCCACTGAGCAATGGTCTGGGAACACACGTATTCCAGAGTGTCACAAACATGATGCCTTGTGACTAAGGCAGTAAAAACGTGCCTGGAACAATACAGAAAGGAGTATAGTGAATCATTATAATCACCTCGCCATGGTAGATGACCAGCTGGAAGAAGGTGTCCATCAGCAGGATGCGATCTGGCAGGATGCTGCTGCTGTCGAGAAGCACGGGCTGGGGGATGGATTTTATATATAGAATGTGAAAGAGAGAAAAGAAGAGACCATGAATAACTTCAAGGTTTGTGCTTGGCAGATCAATATTGGCAAGATACAAGCACACAATCCTAAACACACACAAAATTGCTGTAGCTGCTAAATTGTGCAAAATTGTGAAAAAGCTGCTCCTCCGATTTAAGGCGATCGCTACGCTTTTTGCTGTATGTGACATTTCAAAATAAAGCTTCCAAATGGAAAGACACGGAATGATTTTATATACATTAATATTAGGGGTGTCAGAAAATAGGAATACAGCAATATATCACAATATTGTATCGATACATGGACATAAAATATCGATATTTTTCTATACAAAAATATCTTGCTGGCTCAGTCCTCTACAAGCACCACACCAGCTTTGGATAACTGGCTTGGCACTTAAATATCTTCTTTTCAAAACATTTTATAGAAATGTTTTTGGTGCCCACTATTTCAGTGTAAAAAATGCAAAGACAGTTAGGATGTTTTGGCTGAATTATTAACGTGATGTGACCCACCCAGATCGTACACAGCATCTCGTATATCAGCTCTGTTTCTGCATTTTCAGTAAACTGTAGAATATTGCAATATGTACAATATATCGTGACCATTGAGTCGTATCGTGAGATCCTTGCCGATACACACCCCTAATTAATAGTGCTTCTTAGCTTGGGGCCAAACTACATAATAGGGTTAGACTCAAGGTTATAGTTTAGGGGGTTTATTTTGAAATGTCACATACAGTCAAAAGCCCTGAAGTGTGGCTGTATTATTTTGCATTTTCACAATTTATCGGCTGCATCGACTTTTATTTATATGGAGTGTTTTGTTGTTAGTTGCGCTTTTTGTCCGACCTGGCAGTTTTGCCAGTTTCCCTGTCTGAGCCTAATGTTTAAAATTTTAATTCATTTTATTAATTTTTTGGGGTTGTCTTTTTTAAGAAAGAGTCCAATTCATTTTTAGTTTTTGGTTGTCCCAGTGTTAAATGTACTTTACAAATTAAAGTTTATTGATCGTTGAAAGGGTGTACCTACATTAATAAGCCATTATAATTACATCAGTCGAAAATGGTCTCACAGCATCAATATTATCATTTACAGTCACACAACACTGACCTCAGGGGGTCCATAGAAGGAATAGGAGTAAAGGATTGGCTGGATCATGATGAGGGACTGAGTCAAGTCCTGCCTCACGAAATGATGTCTGTAGTAGGACGACTCGTCTGGGCTGTTGTTGAACACCTGCAGGAACGGCGACCTCCTCAAGTGGAACATGAACTACAGAATAACCGGGAAAGTGACAATTTCGCACAAAATTCATAAGAGAAACAATAAAGTTCTCAGTTGACAGAAGCCTCACCTGGGGGTACAAGGACAGAGACTCTGACAGTCGGAAGGAGTTGGGGTCGTCTTTGTTGAACTGCCCAAACTTCTGACACTGCAGTCAAAAACAACATCGCACATCATACACGGGACACGCTGGTTGTGTAAGGTGACCACAAAACCAATTTTAGCATCTAACATGTTACTTCTGGACAAAACCCCAGCATCAGATATATCAGCCCATCCAAGGACTTATCAAGGTCAGGCTGGGTGAATTTGCGAGTCTGTGTTTTAAGCAAGAGATTAACAAAAGGCTGCACCCTAAAACGATTTAACCGAACATGACGTCATGTGATTAACCTTGTTTTAGAACAAATGATAACTGTGGCTCCAACCTCGAAAATAAGTTTTAATGCGTCAACACTGTCGGGCTCCCAAAAAAAACAGAATGACCAGAGAGGGCAAGCAGATGAGGGCGGCAAAGCTTGTGATAAAAAGACTTAATTTACATAAAACAGCTATAAGGCAGTAACGAGACATTTTGTAATGTTCGCTTCAAGACGATGTGGCTTGTTTTGTAATGTTCGCTTCAAGAAACACGACAGGCTTGTTTCATATGGGAACATTTCTATTACAATTTCAGCTGGGCAGCAATCAAAAGAAAAGAAAAACTAAAATGAAAAACAAACTCACCAAGCGAATAAGCTGCCTGTCCAGCCAGCGCAGCACGTCTGGTCCCTCCTCCGACTCCGCTTTAAACACGCCCAGTCGGGCCATGAGCACGGCCGAAGCCTCCTGGTCAAAGGAGGACTCAATGTGCTGGATCTGAGACTGCGCGTCCGCCCAGCTGGGTGTGGCAGGAAAAAGAAAGATGAATTAATAACTAAATGACGCAAAAAACACCCACAGAAGGGGGTAACTCCACTGGCATCATCTCCTTTTTTGTCTGAAGGCAAGGTATTCCTAGACAAAAGCATTTACAGCTTGGTGAAGGACGTAGGTATTCTCTTAGGAATCTGGTGCCACAAGATCTACGTAGCACCGCCTGAATCACGCAGAACGTGACCTTCGAAGATCTTTGACATATATTAGGCAATAACAGCCCGAGGCTACAACTAAAAAGGAAAAAATGTCATTTAGTTATAAACCCATGTGTCAAAAAAAAAGAAAAGAAAAAGAACTAAAAGAAGCAACATACCTCCTTGCGACTGTGGTGACACGGATTCTCCTCTGCATGCTGGCATGCTGGTACTGGGTAACAAATTGGATGGCACCTCTGCCGCCCTGAGGTATTGGGGCATTGTGCTGAGGGAGGGAAAAATGAGCGTGCCAACAGACATGAAGGCCAGATCTTCCACGAACAGCCCATGGTCAAGAGTAAAAAAAATATTCGATTTTATATTACAAACGCACCTGATTCATAATTTCAAAATATAGCGCCAGCGTTGTGGATGGGGTGAGACTGCAGACTTTCCACTGGGTCGTACCTCCAATGCCCATCTCCTACACAGAAGAGAATAGAGGAGTTTAGACATTTAAAAAAAAGTCACAGACAAAATACAACTGCATAAGTAAACTGGCAAGTAAACTCACAATCTCGGAGACACAGGGCCCTTTGGTGTGAAGAGACACACACGGGCCAATAGTGCCGGACACTTTGAGCTCCCTTGACGTCTGTGGACGTGAAGAGAACAGGACTGCTTTCATTTTTAAGATTGCCACACTCATTCCTCCAAAAGAAATGATGTAGTTTGCTACTAAAATAACATCTTTAAGAAGAACAGTTCTATTGTTCGTTTTACCTTCACTTCCAATGTGCCGCCGAAGGCCATGCGGAACTCTCCGTTTTCTTTGCTGAACACTCTTTGGAAGGTCTGTTTGAACAGGGAGGTGTTGAAGGAATCTCCCATGACGATATGTCCTCTGTTAAAACGATAAGGTTTCACTCATCAACACTTTGTAAGAACATAGAGTTGTCTCAGACAAGTCTTTCAAAATCCCCAAAAGGAACGTGAAGCTTCTGAAATGACCTAAAGAAATGTTAACAGTGACAATTTCTAATCAAGGAATACCCCTGGAGTCTGTACACTAAACAGTGGCACTCCAGGCCTGAATTCATGTTCTATTTCATGGAGAACATCTAAATTAGTGCTCACCCAGTGAGGTTAGAGCAGCACTTCATCTCCAGCAAGCCGGTTTGGTCTAAAGCGCAGGCATAGATGTCAATGCTGTGTCCATTTTCAGCTGCACGGGTTGCCAAGCCTTCATAGTACTAAAGTGAGGACAATAATGAGCAATGCATCAGAATGTTGGAGTTGACAAGGAACGTTTACATTTTTTCACACAAATGGCTTTCCATACTGAAACACTCAAAGGTGAACTGTAACGAACCTTGGTGGCTTTCTTCAGATGGCGGGCGTTGTCCTTCTGAATGTCGTGCCAGGAACGGATGGGGGTTTTCAGCTCGTCCCCTACCACCATGCCAGGGCCTTGGGAAGGGGGTCCTCCAGTGAACAGCATTATCCGAGCTCCTGTGTTAGGGAATGTTCCCTGAAAAGAAATAGCATAAAACACAGAGAACAAATCTTAAACCACCATTGGGGACAGTTGTTGATTGTCTTCCACAAACCTACAATATTGACCACCATTTTCAAATTGTTTCTGAAGAACATGCATGAGAAACGTGGAACATGTCAGAACAGCAATGCGGAGTGCCAGTTAATTTGCATAAACTGTGACATTTTCCACAATTCGACCCTGAAGGCTGTGATCTGCTGATATGTCACCCCTTCTGATTTTGCCACACACTCTCAAAACTAATCGAAACTCATTCTCTGGACTGCACAAGCACTCCTACATTCAGAGTTAAAAAAAAAAAAAAAAAAAAAAGATTAATTCTTGTTATCGGTCCAGGCTGTACGCTGTATTGAAGAGTGATTACTGTGAGAACAAGCAGAAACGGACAAAACTACTTTCCAAGAACGGCTTGGAGAAAACGGGAGCAAACACCGGCTGGGACAGGAACCCACCTCCAGCAGACCCACGGCGATGGAGAGGGCGATGCCCGTGGAACGTAGAGGTCTCTTCCCCTGAGCCACAGGCCAGGGGTCCCTCTGCAGCTCCCCGAGAAGGTCAGTCAAGTTCGTGTCCACTTTATGCACGGGTTGAAGAAATCTGAGAGTTGAGGGAAGTGCTGTATAAATGTCATGCAGAAGGAGCATGACTTCATGTTCTGTAGAGCAATCTCAGTTCTCAAGGTCATCAGGAGACATCATCTCCATTATTCCGTCTGGTTCAGGATCTCATGTATTAACATAGTGTTTGTTCTTCAGTGCAGAGGGGGAGGTGAATTCATACCTGCAAAAAGACGTCTCCTCTTGAGGTGCAGGAGGTCTGCCCTGCTGTCCAGGTGTGGCCGGTTTGGTCAAACCAAGCATCTCCTAAAGGCAGAAGGTACAGGGAATTATATCTGTCTGCATAACGTACAACTGGACATGTTGCCATAAGGGTCTTCTCCCTAACCTGGATCTGCTTGGGGTTCAGCTCTTTAGTTCCACGGAACACGTAGCTCTTGGCGATGCCCTCGCAGCTGAGCTCATGCACCTGGACCATGCGGCCGAAGGTGATCAGCCCCACCAGAGCGTTGGGGGGCAGAAGTATGAGGGACATCTGCAGGGACTCCCTCAAGGCCTGGAGGTCCTCCTCCTCCAGGCAGGTGTCCACCACATACAGGAAGACCAATGGGGATGGTGGGCCACGCTATAAGCAGAGAAAGAATGGTATGAACTTGTGTCTCCCCATCACATCCTGCAGAACATACAGAGTGTTGTCTTAAAAGAACATGGAAGAACACAAATTCTGCTATATTACTGCTTTATTATTACTAATATGATTCAAAATGCCATCTAGAGCCAGCATGAAGCCACATCAGCATTTTCAACATTCTGAAACTACAGACATTAGCAGTACACTCACTGAAAAAAAAAAATCATTTGAATGTACTTGATTTGAATGTGTTCATTGGTCCCACATGATCAGAATATGGCCAATCGACAAAAATGTTTCTCTTTTTCCCAATTAAGCTAAAATGTTTAATTCATGCAAGATCGCAAAAAAAATAAATAATAATAATCACATAGTCAACATAATATTCAGTTCCTTAATACCAATTAATTGTGTACTTTTTTTTCAGAGCAGAAAATAGCACAAAGTGACCATGTCTACTGAGCATCAAGAGTCCTGTTTGTGAGTGTCAGGTGGGTCGGCTGCTAACTTCTCTGGATTAAGGGACCAAACTGTTTACAGTCTATACTTAGTCTTTTTCTGCCAAGTTGCCGTTGTCAATACGGCACGGGGGCTGGGACCAAGGTTCAAATCCAGACATCGTGTGGGCAGTATAGATTGACAAAGTGTAAAAGCACAAGGTACAGCAACGCGTACAATGTTTACCTGTACTATGTACTCTATTGTGGAGAACTGTGGCATGAGTTCAGCCGGTTGATTCACTTCGGAGATGCCGTGGTATGTGGGTGGGAACTGTGTTGAAAAGGGATGGTAAGAGCACAATTGTTATTACGGTGCATTCAATGATTCTACTCCAAGCAATTTGAATGATAATTTGACTGAAAACTTACTGGATTCCTCTGGAAGCAGAAGTTGCAGGCCCAAATTTTGGCCTTGAAGTCCACTTGACTACAAAGAAACGGCGAGAACAAACACCACACATTCAACCAAACCGATTCATCAATTGGCACTGACAAGGACACACGTTTCCACCATTACAATGACAATTGCCATACCTAAACAAAAGCGTTAAACGTCTAACAGGCAATGAAGTCACATCCTTACAACCGTGACGACATTAGCCTGACCAATGACAGGCTGATCAAAGCACAGACACTTTCTTTTTTGCATCAAACCAAATTAAAAGAGAGTTAATTCACACACAACACCGTTTACTTTGAAAAAACACAGTTCAGCAGCAACAGGGCCGGGGAGAACGGCACCTACCACATCGGGTTGAGCACAGCCCTGCAGTTGGCCCGACTGCACAGCACCGGCTCATACTGGACCGGAGGCAGCTCCGACCGCTCCTTCAGCGGGGTGAAGAGGCAGGACACGGGCACCACCAGCCTGGTGGCCTCCAGCCTGCTGGAGGGCCAGAGGTTCCAGCTGAAGCGCACGCCGTCACGCTCCTCGTTCTGCTGGATGAAGTCCTGGTAGGTTGCCATGGCAGCTTCCAGAGAGATAAAAAGGGAAATTATAAAAATTCTCAGTTGGCCCGGTGGCCCGCTTTAACCCAGTATCTTCGACACTGTGCCGCTTGTACGTCACAAAAACTGGTCTGACACGTCCCGGAGCGTGTGCGTAAGAGCCTCTGCTATTTATAAAGCAGAACGTACATGGGGCACGCCTACTGTAAAAATTTGCCCACTGCAAATATCAGGAATCGTCGCGTATTACGCTTTTATTCAACTCATCTATCGTGCTTCTTTTAAGACTGGCAAAACAAGAGAGAAGTTTCAAGAAGACATCGTGCCAAGCAGAAGCCAGCGTTGAAAATAAAACATTCTTTTGCAAGGTCTTAATAGGTTGGTTTCAGTAAAATTTATATTTACGCCACTTATCAGACGCAACTCACAAATCAGCGGTCCATGTCGACGACAGGGACGTTTCTGTTTTTAAAAAAATCCCATACAGTACAGTGGGTCCTGTAGCTGACACCCCCACAATTTGACACCCGGAGTTAAGTGTCCTGCTTGGGGACACAATGGCATCAAGTGGGGTTTGAACATGCGACTTCGTGGTCTTCTGGTTTGACCCTGCCTACGACCAGCAGTATACAGTACACAATCATAACTATTCCCATTACTGTGGGTTATAGATGGAAAAATATCGAGGTGGCAAGTATAGTATAATATAAAAGTAGATCTATTATGAGCGATGATTATTATGGTCCATGGACCGGACGGGTGGTAGTAGCCTAGTGGGTAACACACTCGCCTGTGAACCAGAAGACCCAGGTTCAAACCCCACTTACTACCATTGTGTCCCTGAGCAAGACACTTAACCCTAAGTTGCTCCAGGGAGACTGTCCCTGTAACTACTGATTGTAAGTCGCTCTGGATAAGGGCGTCTGATAAATGCTGTAAATGTAAATGTCCATTAAAAAAGAGCAGGATTTTGCAGAAGTGTGTCGTGCACATGAAGCGGCACGGAAACAGGAAGCGGCGCTGTTCTTTTCCGGCGCATCACTTCACGAATATAGACACCAGTGAACATACACACGTTTCTCCAGCGCGAAATAACCAAAAGGCGAATTTATATTCGAGGCCATTTAAAGCGAAACCTCCATGCGCACGTAATCCATCGAAATGGCCAGGGCCCAACGCGAATGGCCTGGTTCCACCGGAGACCTACCTCAGGGTCGCTGGTGTCGCGAAGCCAGTCCAGAACAAACACACCAACAAACAAATAAGCAGCTAATGCGACACTTCGCCGATTCACATCAGCACCGCGGCCCCAGCGGAGAAACTGACCAACGCGCAGGACGTCGCGGCCACCGGCAACTTTAATACTCCTCCCGTGCGCTTCCGGAACCTCGTACAATGACGTGTTACTCCACATTCGGCGCTACGCGATTGGCTCCTGGAGTCCCCTGCGTCATCGACAGGCCACGCCCACACGGCCATGCCAGCCACCTGGGGAGAAGACGCCTGTCTCCACGACATTTACATTATTTTACATTATTTTACATTATACGACAAACACGCCGTTACCAAAATACATTAACACGTATTTTATACATACATTATACCTGTGTTTTATTTTGTACAATTCCCCCCTACTACTCTACCCTCTTATATATTGTACATACATTATACTGTTAATTATACTGTCATTATACATTATGTATGCCATACACACACAAACACACACACACACACACACACACAAAGTTTGGACACACCTTCACATCCAATGTGTTTTCCTTATTTTCATGACCATTTACGTTGGTTTCTCACTGAAGGCATCAAACTATGAATGAACACATGTGGAGTTATGTACTTAACAAAAAAGGTGAAATAACTGAAAACATGTTTTATATTCTAGTTTCTTTGCTCTGATTACTGCTTTGCACACTCTTGGCATTCTCTCGATGAGCTTCAAGAGGTCGTCACCTGAAATGCTTTTCCAACAGTCTTGAAGGAGTTCCCAGAGGTGTTTAGCACTTGTTGGCCCCTTTGCCTTCACTCTGCGGTCCAGCTCACCCCAAACCATCTCGACTGGGTTCAGGTCCGGTGACTGTGGAGGTCAGGTCTCCACTTTTTGTTAAGTACATAACTCCACATGTGTTCATTCATAGTTTTGATGCCTTCAGTGAGAATCTACCAACGTAAATGGTCATGAAAATAAAGAAAACACATTGAACGACAAGGTGTGTCCTAACTTTTCGCCTGAATGGCATATATATATTTGCATTTACATTTGTGTGTGTGTGTGTGTGTGTAGTTAATATACTGCTTGACATCGACACTCGGTGACATTTGTAGTGAATTTATTCAGGGGTGAGTTTGGACTGCTAACCCGCCTACACACTGGACACCCGCCCTGCGGTGACCGAGTCCATTCGCGCCTTCACTAGATGGCGCTGCATCGTCGCACAACGTCCCTTTAGAGGCATCGTCAGCATCACGGGTCGAGAGAGATAGACATAGAGACAGAGACAGAAAGAGAGAGAGAGAGAGAGAGAGAGAGAGAGAGAGTCGCTGAGTCTTTTTCGTGCTCCTACCGGAGATGCTGCTGCCGCCGCCGTGCATCCTCTCCCGTGCCCCGCCGGTCGTGACGGATCCCCGCGGAGCTGAGACCGAGCAGCCTGTCCTGGATGCTGCCTTAAAACCCGAACTTGGCCGAACTATGCACGGTCCGCGCAAGTGCATGGACGGGCTGGCGGCCGCCCGGGGCGTTTTGCTGTGATCAACTTGGCCGGCCGCGGTCCGCCTTCACCAAGCTGTTGCTCCGGGATTTTTGGGAGCGGATGGGAGCGCGTTTCGAGAAGTAGTCAGGTCTCGCAGCCCGGCCGTGCCGATGGAGAAGCCCCAGCTGCCCACCCCCACGGAAAGTCCGGCGGAGGACGTCTGCGACCTGCCGGACGAGGAGCTGCTGAAGTGGAGCAAGGAGGAGCTGGTGCGGCGGCTGCGGAGGTCGGACGCCGACAAGATGAGCGTGATCCTGGACCACGGCAACCTGATCCGGGAGGTGAACCGCAGCCTGCAGCTGCATCTCAGCGAGATTCGGGGGCTGAAGGTGAGGAGGGACGAGATCGTACCGGGGGTCTGGACGACATGCGTGCGGTAACCTTGAATTTACACCGGTGCTGTATATATAGTGGTAGGGATGAAGGAAATGGCGCACCACACCGTCCCGTTACCAGGGCATTAATGAGGCAGCATATGTCTGTCCTCGTCCGGACTGACAGTTGTCCTGTAAGGTTACACCTGTTGTCTGTACCCTCTAAAGATCCTTGAGATCAGCAGAAGACATGGATGCAGCTGTTGTAGCAAAGAACATGTAGACACAGCCGTGGCCTGTCAAGTTTTACTGCGGCAATGGAGGTACTAAGGAAGTGAGCATAAAAAAAAAAAAAAAAAAGTATATATATATATATAAAAAATGGAAAGATCTGACTTTTGTGAAATGAGCTTCATTCGAATTTGCCAAGCATACGAGATGGAGACTAGGCACGTTCCAGGATCCTTCACAGATCCCTGAAGTCCATAAGACGGCCAGTGACGGTGACTAGTGAACAAGTCGTCTAGGACCCGCGCGTCAGTCTCTCGGCGCCTCCCTCCAACCGCAAGATCTGAGGGCCAAGGGTTCGGCCTCGTTTTGGAGGACAACCGCCATGTCAGTTTACTGGCGCACCGTCATTTAGGCTCAGATTGACAGGCGACCATTTGGAAAAGCTGGACAGGGTCCGATTCTGGACAGCATTACAGCTCCTTATATTGTGTAGGATGTGAAAAAAGGCAGAATTCAGTTTATGAATTTGTATTTATATGACGGTTGACAGGTTAGTGAGGTGATTTTTATTATTATTATTATTTATATACAATTTTTTTTTCTTTGGCAACAAGGAAGTGAACCAGAAGCTGCAGGACGACAACCGCGAGCTGCGTGACCTCTGCTGTTTCCTGGACGACGACCGCCAGAAGGGTAAGCGTGTATCCCGCGAGTGGCAGCGCCTTGGCCGATATAGTGCGAGCATCATGCGCAAGGAAGTGTCGCTCTACCTGCAGAAGCTTAAGGAACTGGAGCAGCGGCAGGAGGAGGTGATCCGGGAGAACCTGGAGCTCAAGGAGCTGTGCCTGCTGTTGGACGATGAGAAGGCGGGGCAGCGGCGAGGTGGCGCTGGGGGGACGGGGGCCGGCTGTCGGAGCTCCATCGACAGCCAGAGCAGCCTGCTGATGGTGCCCGGAGTCGGGCTCCTGATGCGAGACGTGGGCGACGGGAGCAGCACCTCCAGCGCCGGCAGCGGCGACAGCGCCGACCACCTCCATTCCAAACAGACTGTGTTGGCCGGAGGAGGGTCCGCGGGGGCAGCCGCGGGAGGCGGCAGCCCAGAACTCCTCCACAGGGCCAGGGGGTCCGCAGGGGCCAGCGGACTGGTGGGAGGGGTTGAGGTCTCCAGCCCGGAACACCCCCCGGGCAGACACAGGAGCACCAGCCTGGAGTACCCCTTCGTCCTGCCCCCGGCCCGCCGCCCCCGCTGCGGCTCCATCTCCGTGCCGGACCACAGACTGATGAGGGGCCTCAGCCCCGAGAAGTACAGCCGGGTCGGAGGCGTGGGCAGGAGGAGCCCCGAGCAGCACCCCAAGCATCACCTGGGCGGCCTGGAGCTCTTCCAGAGGCACCGGGGCAGCGTCGGGGGCGGGAGCGTGTGCAGCAGTCCCGAGCCCAGGCAACACTCGCTGCTGGTGGCGCCCGAGCACCAGGAGAAATGCATGCTGGGAGGAGGCAGCCCCGAGACCCTGCGGCATCAGTACGGCGTGAGCCCAGACCACGTCAGGTTTGGAAGCCCGGGCAGAGAGGTCGGGCAGATGCAGAGGAGGCCTGCCGGAGACGAGCTGTCGCCACATCACCGGAGCATATACAACGGTATGGACGGTGAGTCCTCATCCAGCAGAGCCGTAAAACAAAAAGTGCGGCAGCCGTCGATCCGGTGTGAATTCTGTTAAATACCTGAGGGCGCTGCCAATTTTCAGGACAGTGATTGATCACAATGGCAAATAGTCATTCGTTTCTATTCGTATATTCATTTAGCGGAAATGAACGCGTATCCAGACATCAAAGGGCTATGTGTCCCACTCAAAAAGCCAATAACTGTGACACTGGCATGACAATGTAGTATAAAATGCATGCAGTCAGGCAGGCTCGGCCCAGGACTGTAGAGAGAATTCAAGGTACCTCTGGTCACGCCCCCCACTCGACGTCCTCAGATCCTTCGGTCAAATGTCTCGTCCCCTGGCGTTTCAGCAGAGAGCATTTAATAATAGCTGCTGAAGTGAAACCATTTTCAGGCTTAAACTGTCCGTTGCTATGTGATTAGAATCCATGGCTTAAGAGGACAAAAGGGTGGACGTTCCCAGGAAACGAGCAGCCTTAACCAGATACTGCGGTCAATGTAAAGGTAATGAATTTGTTTGGTTATTAAACTCATGAATGTGGTTTGTGCTTCTTATCATTTGGCCGATGTATATAACCATATAAACATTTACTATGTAATAAATTATCATTATTATTATCATATTTTTTATGTTGATTAAAGAAAGCCACACAACATTGTGTTGGAGTCCTGGGTTTGACCTTGTGCGTGTGTGTGTAGTTTGCTCTTCCCCTCTGCTGCCGCCAGTTTCCTTCGGGTTCTCCGGTTTCCTCCCACCGTCCAAAGGCATGCACACTACGTGAACTGGCGAATCTAGACCGGCCGTGGGTTTGAGTGTGTGTGTGTAAATGGTGTGTGTTTATTAGCCCGCCCTTTGGGCAGTGTCCCAGGATAGACTCCCTGAGTAACGGGACTGAACAGGATAGTGAGATAGCATTGAAATCCTTGCACAATTGGTTGCAATGTGATGTGTGTTATATTGAAATACGTCTATATTGCGTTCTGTGAGGCGCCTGACTTGATTCAGTTCCACCGAGGGGCGTGTCTAGGTTTTTTTTAACGCCATTTTATTACTAGCATGAATATGCATTTAGGAATGATGTGATGAATGCTTAAGCACATCAAAAACCCAGATACGTCTAGAAACCCGGCCAAACATGTTTGGGGAAAAGAGCATGTCTGGTCTCCTTAACTGGTGCTACGCTAACTCTGCACAACCGACTTATCAACGTAACATCACCACGAGAGGCGGCATGTTTTGAAACATTACTCTAATTGAAGAAACAGCTCTGGTGAGGGTGGCCAATCAGATTTCACCACTGTGGCCACGCCCCTGTTTATACTGCCTCCACTGTTGTTCGGCAATATTACAATTGTAGACTCCACATTTGCAAGTGTGGTTGAGACGATTGAACACTGAAGTCCCGCTTCGTAAATGCCCGTTCCTGTATGTACTGTATGTGGGGGAGTAGTGAAGGAAGAGGGAGAGATGGCAATATGAAAATAAAGAGAGAGAGAGAGAGAGAGAGTGAGTATCACAGCGGGAGCCTTGGCTGGTGTTTGAAACACCCTAGAGTGGCCGATAATGATTTCTAGGTGAGAAAGTGCTGAGTGGCTGGGCTGACACAGGCCACAGGACAAAGTCCTCAAGGTGAAATATGTGCTATGCTGAGCAATACAAACTTAAGACGCATCACAAGCATCATCTCAGTTATATCCATTTTCAAGACTGTTCAAAACCACAATGCAATTTAAACAGTCGTGCCATCCACAAAACTGGATGCAAATTGCATCAAAGGAGAAGATTAGTGTGCCAGAAATTCTCGGTACTGGAAGTATGTCATGGTTTGATGGCGGATGCTTCACTGGAGGCGTTGTGTAATGCACTGTTTGCTCTTCATTCGTCTCAGAGGCAAGGTTAGCTAACAAGGGGTCGGTTACAGCTGGCTGTGGCTGCTGCTTCTCCCTAGTTGCCTTCCAGTCTGTTTAACGATGCCAAGGCCATTAGTCACTGTCAGATACTGTCCCAGGGTCAGTCCCTCTGAGCTTCGGTCCGTCCGTTGACCTGTGTTCCATCTTTCTCTTCATCCATGTGCTGCAAAGCTGGCACCACAGAGGCCTTTTATCTTCGCTCTTTACCGTTCGTATCATTTGCCTGAGATCTGCTCATTTCTGATTGTGGCCTTTGATAAAAAATCTTTTAAATAAAATAAATAAATAAAGTGATGTGATTGTCACTTGTGATACACAGCAGCACAGCACATGGTGCACACAGTGAAATCTGTCCTCTGCATTTAACCCATCACCCTGAGTGAGCAGTGGGCAGCCATGACAGGCGTCCGGGGAGCAGTGTGTGGGGACGGTGCTTTGCTCAGTGACACCTCAGTGGCACCTTGGCGGATCGGGATTCGAACCAGCAACCTTCTGATTACGGGACCGCTTCCTTAACTGCTAGGCCACCACTACACACTTTTCACACCGCTGTATTAAAAACATGTACACACACAATATCTACCAATCAAAAGTTTGGATGCACCTACTCTGTGGTGGTTTTGGAGACAAATAATGGAGCTATTTTGAATAATCCAATGCAAGAAACATATTTAGTATTTGTTGTATAAAGATAAAGTGAAGCATGTTTGATGAATCTGTTTTTTCAGCGTCGCCTCTTTTTTACCTTCATGGCTGATTTATTCACTATTGTCATCATCAAAAGCCGCTTCATAAGATGCTCATTAACATGAGTGAATGATAAGAAAGTGTTCAGCATAATAAACCTTCAGGACTGTTGGAAACCGCCCCCGTTGACTAACGTAAGGTGGTGGAGAGAAGCCAAGAGTGTAAAATGCTGCATTCACAGCAAAAGCTCCCTGATTTGAAGAGACGCAAATCTCCAACTGTTTGCTATTTTTTGTTTATTACACATTTTTTTTATCTGAAACATTTAAATTGGACTAACAAGAACTCATGGAGGGAACAAACACTTTTTCACACCACTGTATTCATTCCATGCTCTAACGAAACTCTTCAAAAAAAGAAAAGTTACCTGTGGTGCTGATTACTGGTGTTTTCAAACTAGTAGGTTCTGATATTCAGACCCACTTAAATTTGTCACTCTTCAGTATACTGCAGCCATTTGCTAGTTCATTTTTTCCTCATTAACACACAGAACCCCATATTGACAGAAAAGCATAGAATTGATGACATTTTATTTATGAACAGATTTATTAACAAAGAAAAACTGAAATATCACATGGTCCTAAGTATTCAGACCCTTTGCTTTGAGACTCGTATATTTGACTCGGGTTCTGTCCACTTCTTCTGATCATCCTTGAGATGATACTGATTGGACTAGGAAAGCCACACCCCTGTCTAAATAAAACATTAGAGCTTACAATGCATGTGAGCAAGTGAGAATCATGAGGTCAAATGTACAGATCAAAGGTACATGGCCTCCATAATCCTTAAATGGAGGACGTTTGGGACGATCTGGTCGTCTGGTCAAACGGAGCTATTGGGGGAGAAAAGCCTTAGTGAGAGAGGTAAAGAAGAACTCAAAGATCACCGTGGCTGAGCTCCAGAGATGCAGTTGGGAGATGGGAGAAAGTTGTAGAAAGTCAACGATCATCCACCAGTCGGAGCTTTATGGCAGAGTGGCCCAATGGAAGCCTCTCCTTAGTGCAAATTAAGTTTGCTAAAAAACACCTGAAGGACTGGTGAGATGGTGAGATATAAGATCCTCTGGACTGATGAAACCAAGACAGAACTTTTTGGCCTTAATCCTAAGCAGTATGTGAGGAGAAAACCAGGCACTGCTCATTAACTGTCCAATACAGTCACAACAATGAAGCATGGTGGTGGCAGCATCATGCTGCGGGGGTTTTGCCGCTGCAGGGACAGGACGGCTGGGAAAGATGAAAGTGCAAAATTTAAGGGGGTCTGAATACTTTTTGCACCAACAGAAATACATTCTTCTGCGGTGACTTGGCCAGTGGTCCCTTGCAAAAGAGATCTTGTAATCTCAATGGGATTCACCTGGTTTGACAAAAAAGAAAGAAAAATATACAATTGTCGCTGAGTCATCGCTCATTTTAGACCCAGAAAATAGGAGTGCAGGACTGTACATAGAAATGCAGAATCGCAGACAGGCCTGCTGTCGTGTTCGTGCACTGTATTATTGGGCCGCCCACATCCTCCCGTAGCCGATTAAATTTGTTTCAATGCACGCTGCCCCAGCCATGCTCTGTGGGCCTGGATTATCTGTTAAGAGGTTTTGAGGGAATTATTAAAAAAAAATTTTTTTGCAGTCAAGGTCCCACTAAGCGAGCCAATGTATGCAGCACTAAAGTGCACAGGGGGTTAAACCGAGCGCGATTCACACAAATTAATGTGTGCATATAACAGGGCCGTGTCGGAGTCCCTTAAAGTGTCAAAATATGCATCAAGGAGAAGGCAGAAGAGATCTGACCCTGCTGGGTCCCGTGCAAGCATCTGTTGCTCATATTATTCAGTTCAGATGGTCCAGATGGTTTTTGGATGCATATTTTTTCAATGTGACGCTTTGCCACATCAGGATTGATGCCTGGACTTGGTCCCTGTGCTGAAAAAGGCGTCGCTCTTTTCCAAATGATGTCAAACTCACCCACATGTACACAGTGTAACACCGCATGGAGCGTCATGCAGTTTAATTTTTTTCTATCGCCTTTGTGTTTCTTCATGCTGACTCTGCAATTTGTCTAGAATGGAGAACCCAAGCCAAACTGAGCCCTCCATTGCAGAGAGGGTTATGGGCCTTGAATAATCACGTTTTCTGCAAGGCTAATCGTGTGTTCTGCATATTGGCTTAAGTCGCACAATAAGAAGCATCACCGCGTCGCCATCGGCTCCCTCGCTTCTGTGAAAATGGAGCGCCTCGCCGCCGCTACCTGACAGGGGCGGGGCCTTGAGGGGTAGGAAGGAGATAAATTTCCAGCCGTTTACCGAGACCCCGGATGAGCGGCAAGGCCAGTTACCGAGGAGAGGGGCTGTCGGGTGTAACCTTGGGAGACGCTCCCCTTTGACGCGGAGGATAAATATAGCGGGGGGAACCGACGCCTTCGTTCTGTGCACGCCCCCTTCCCTCCGCACAGCAGCCTTCACCGTGAGAGGACACACGTCCAGATTTTGCCTTTTTTGAAAACAAGGGATGTCCACATGCTGGATGAGAACCTTTTACCTCCCTGTTTTGTCGACTCGGGCGGCTGCTCGTGAGGGTTTAAGTGGTTTAATTACAGGCCCGAGCATTTCACTGAATCAAGGCAGATTTAATGGGGAGAAAATTATAGTACAGCAATAACTTAATTGAGCTGTGAGCATTTGGCCTTGCCTTAGATTTGGAGCAATTCTGAAAACAACTCTTCTCATGTTAGATTAGCAGCATTTCCAGTGACGCGCAGCAGCAGGGTTCTGACCCCCACCAGCTGCAGTTGTCTACAAACTATAAGACACAAAACCATCAGCAGTTCATTGAAACCATTATTTGTAAGTCTGTCAGGAGAAGAGTGCCAGATTAGTGACTTGCTTTTATAGATTATTGTCTGGTGTGTCCATTTCTCACTGATCCAGCGCCATGTTATGATGAGCTTAAGTCGGGCGTTCATTCTATTTCAACATGCACATACGTTAATTCATTTTGTGATGCTGTTAATCCATTTTAATGCTGTGAACACCCATAGTGGGTCAGAACCAAGCTGATCCAGGGTGGTACAGGAGAGGAGGGGGACCCCAAGTTGTTCAGTGCTACACCTTGCTGCCATGAGAAACGGGTGAGAGAGCTGAGGGAAATCAGAGTTCCGTGGCCGATGATTACAAGACGGGGTGGGAATGGGCTCTAACTATGACCGTTCCATCTCTGATAGAGAGTGTGCAAAAAAGAAAAAAGAAAAGAAACAAGGCTAAAAGAATCCTTTGGGCGAGCATCGTTCTGATTTGAAAGCATTAAAGGATTTCACTGTCATCTCGGTGTATGGAAATGAACCGAGCATCTGCCATGGTGGTCTGTTGTCACTCTAATTGTAGGGGTCTTGCAGTGGAGTTTTAGTTATATGAGGGAAGACGTTAAAAAATCCCAGGACGGCAATGTCTCAATGTCACCTTTATATCTGCCCTGAGGGTTTTATTATAAGGGAGAAAGAATTTATGAAAGAATGGCATTCTGTGTCATTCTTAGATCTCACATGCTACATAATACTAAGCTCACATACAGTATATAACGCTGTGTATTTTAAGAAAAAATATCAGACTGCTCTTATAACATAGACTTTGGTCTGTAATATAAGGTAGGTATTGAGGGCAATCCGTGGTAGTAGCCTAGTGGGTAACGCACTCGCCTATGAACCAGAAGACCCAGGTTCAAATCCCACTTACTACCATTGTGTCCCTGAGCAGGACACTTAACCCTAAATTGCTCCACTACTGTAACTACTGATTGTAAGTCGCTCTGGATAAGGGCGTCTGATAAATGCTGTAAATGTAAATGTAATCCAGATGTTTATTGCAAAACGTAATACACACAATAATATCTATTTTTATATAGATATATCTGGGTGGTATTCCAGATTTAGTCTCTTCATCAGGCCACGTCAGTTGTGTAAAGAATCCTTAATGGATCAGTGCAGAAATCGGAGGCAATAAGGTTTTCCGTCTGAAGCCTGCATTAATGTGGACTGCAGAGCCCAGGAGTTTCTCACAAACAATATCTGCCTCAGTAAAATCCTCCCCACAGCCTCACCCTGTCTCACTTGCTGTTCTGAAATCGCACAATTCCCTCAGTGGGGGGTTGAAAAAAAGAGGAATTCTGTGGGATGTGTGTAGTGGTGGTGGTGGTGGTGGTGGGGGGGGGTGTCGACAGAGAGATGGGAAGACAAAGAACAAGAAACCCAGTTCTATAGGGAGTTCATTCAGCCCTGAATTATTTCAACATCGCTTTTTAATGCTATTAGAGATTAAGAATCCGACAGCAGAACAAAAATTAAGACAAAGAATGTTGATGAAATAATGTAATTACAATAATTACAACACCATGAATTCTATTGTGCACTCATTTTCCATTAATGGATGTAACAAGCATGAAAACGCTTAAACACTCAAATACCAATAATTAATTATTACATTATTTTTACAACCTCAATTTAATGTGAATGATGAACGTTTCTTCTAGGGAGGAGGCTGACATTATGTTCTGACACCAGACGCTATTTTTGAATGTTTCATTGTTTATTTACTTGCCACCATAAATCAGAGGTTATAGTGTATAGATGCTCTCTTTGCCAGTGGGAAGGGGTGGGGCATTTTCTCCCCTCCTCCAACTCCGGTGATATAAACATTTGTATGATCTCTGAAAAAATAGGTCATTCTGCTGTAATCCTTGCGTTGTGGTGGTGGCAATGCTGCTTAATATGTGTGTGTGTGTGTGTGTGTGTGTGTGTGTAGTAGAGATGTGAAGAGGAAAAGTCCATCTTCTGTTTGTGTGTGTGTGTGTGTGTGTGTGTGTGTGTGTGTGTGTATACAGATGTGTGTTTTATGCTTATGTTCTGTGCTTTGCTTGAGGTATGCAATCACTCTGCAGTCATTGTCTCGGCTTTGACTCAATTACATTCTCTTTGGAAACGTTATTCTGTATTGTGAATGGCTTCATTCAATATTATACCTTTCATATACCTTAAAAAAACAAGTGATCACTCAAATAATTCTGGAGTTCTTAGACAGTATTGAGAACCATATAGAGTTGTGCCCACACAAGTGAAAATCCAAGTAAACACACATTACAGATGAGGATCATCTTCTAGAACTTAAACGGTCTGCACTGGTATAATGATGAATGAGAATTGACATCTTGAACACACACACTCAAATAAATATTGGGCCTGATAGATTCCTCCTAAAACAAGATTCATTCATAGTTGGTGTTTGTGCGAATGGACGGACTGAATTGACATCTGTCAAGGTTTGAACCTGGATTTGTTTTTTTATGTTTTCCTGGAAGAGCTTTACTCATGCACGCATCACTCTCTCTAGGCAATGGCCATTTCTCTTAAGGCCAGATTACTCATATTGTGAGTTTTCCGATGTTTGTGTATGTGCATGTTCATGCATGCACTGGAGGACTAAAAAAGACATGAGACTTCCCTTTCTCACTCTTCCCTCTCTCTCTTACACACACACACACACACACACACACACACACTGAATTATTAATGTTACAGGTTTCACTAGATCTGTGTGTCTAGATGTGAAATTGCTTCCCATTGATTTATCTCTGATCAAGCTCAGAGGTGTATGTGCAGATGACTGAGCCCAAAGCACTCAACTCTGCTGAGTCGCCTTCTACCATCTTCCATAGACGCTTTTACGTAATCAGAGCTTACCAAACCTGAAATAGTTCAGGATTTCAAATCTCCAAATCACATTAGTACTTGAAGCTTTATTTAATTTACTAAAAATGTACTCAGAAAGTAAGAAAGTGTGACTTTGGCACAGTGTGAAAATATGTTTTGACTTTGAAAATGAATAAAAGCAGAAAAAACTCCAAGAAACCTGATCAGAAGGTGCACAACTGAGGCTGCTGCCAATGAGAATGTAATTGTGGACTTGAATAAATGATGTGGTCCATTTAGTCAAATAACATCATCATAACGGCCTAAAATGTTCTGACTTGAAGACATTGTAGGTTACATTTGCTCTGCACATTTAATATGTTGTTACAAAGAACAGACTTCACTAAATATATTAAGTGAAGTGATTGTGATTGTCACACGTGATACACAGCAGCACAGCACACAGTGCACACAGTGAAATTTGTCCTCTGCATTTAACCCATCACCCTGAGTGAGCAGTGGGCAGCCATGACAGGTGCCTGGGGAGCAGTGTGTGGGGACGGTGCTTTGCTCAGTGGCACCTCAGTGGTACCTTGGCAGATCGGGATTCGAACCAGCAACCTTCTGATTACGGGGCCACTTCCTTAACCACTAGGCCACCACTGCCCCTAAAAGGTCCCCTGACATGAAATTATTTCTTTTGCTTTTATTTCAGTCTTATTGTTCCCTTTATACTGTATCTGAAGTCTCTTTCTGAAATTCACAGACACTTTTAGCCAGTCACACCATGAGATTTCCCCAGGACGAGTTGTTTCGGTGTGTGTAGCTTTAAATGCAAATGAGCAGGAGAGCGGCCTATAGAAGTTTAGCAGGCATTCACAGAAATTATGTAATCAATGCTATTCACCAACCACAATGTTTGGCGCAAACAGAAAGTCTTGTTGCTGCTTTTCCAAAAGAAAATTGCAATGCTTCACACATTTTCAAGCCATGACGGTTGGTGGAGTTTTAGGGGAGGGGTGGGAAATTCTCTGGGCGGATAAAGCATGAGAAAGTGGAGGTAACTTTTCCCCTTATGACGACATAATGGGATGAATTCCAGATCCGACTGTCTGAGCTGCTGCTGTTTGAACGGCGGAGCAGAACGACCAAAGCACTCTTTACACGTATCGTCATTTCTAGCCACTGCAGGACCATAGACAGACTAGAGGAACTTGTATTAATGTTAAATAATCTCACAAAGTACATTTTTCATGACAGGGGATCTTTTAAAAGCATGTGCACTACTGTGAAAGGTGAATGTAATTAATATTATAATACTTATTATAGAATGAAATAAAAAAAGAATATAAACCTTTAATTGTTCAGCTTTAAGTTAACATTTATAATAAAAACTATATAAGAAAAAAAAAGAAAGATCCACATGTAGCAGAATCACCATCACTGCCATCACACAGTGCTTTTGTTCATTTACATTTACACCATTTACTAGACGTCCTTATCCAGAGAGTCTTACAATTAGTAGTGCCAGGGACAGTCCCCCTGGACACACTCAGGGATAAGTGTCCTGCTCAGTGACACGATGGTAGTAGGTGGGGTTTGAAACTTGGTCTTCTGGTATATGGGCGAGAGTTTTTACCTTTATTTCTCAAACCCCTTCACATCATAGGCTTTGGTAAGCTTCTTTTAAATCAAGCGTTATCTGCAAAACGATTTCTGATCCATGGTGTCTTACAGTGCTATTTTGTCTTTATGACCTTCCAACTCTGCTGCAGCACTCTCAGAAAGACAAATGGAACCAACCGAAGTCTGCAATCGTTAACCGCCAATGAATATTTAATGCATTTGTGTGTACATGTGAAGAAAGAACGTGTGTTTGCTTGTGTGTTGCTCTGTGTGAGTGTTTCTAACCGGCCAAAACTACAATGTGAGGTGAGAGATACAGAAGTGAAGTAAAAAAAAAAAGATCTGCAATATGAGCATGTTATGTCCTTGCAAATGTGTTGGAGATGTATGTAATGAACATAAAGTCTACTGATGGATTCAGTATATGCTTCTATGGCATAATTTATGAGTGTAGATCTGATGCTGCAGGAGGGCAGGGTGGAAGGAGTCTGGCTACTGCATCTAGTGGTGCAGAAGCGTACATTTTTTTATGTCAGTGAGACCAAGACAATCCAGATGTAGTCCTAAATCCAGCTGTCACAATTCCACATGGGCCGGAGACTCATGTGACAACTGTCGTGCTGTTAGTCAGTGGAAGGTCTGTGAAGGTTTTGAGCTGTTAAGAATTTGGAGTCACTCCGCTTTACAAGCAAACCTTGGCAGGTTGTTTCATAACCAATTTGTGTTGGAAAGCATTTCGAAACAAAAGGACAGACTAACCATTGCAAAACGCTTTAATTGTTGTAGAAGCAACAATTAGCAGTGTTGTTCTTTGTTAACTATGTCCTTTGAGTTAAACAAGTAATGCAACTAAGTACAGTAGAGGCCAAAAGTTTGGACACACCTTCTCATTCAATGTGTTTTCTTTATTTTCATGACCATTTACGTTGGTAGATTCTCACTGTAGGCATGAAGGAGTTCCCAGAGGTGTTTAGCACTTGTTGTCCCCTTTGCCTTCCCTCTGCGGTCCAGCTCACCCCAAACCATCTGGATTGGGTTCAGGTCCGGTGACTGTGGAGTCCAGGTCTCCACTTTTTGTTAAGTACATAACTCCACATGTGTTCATTCATAGTTTTGATGTCTTCAGTGAGAATCTATTAATGTAAATGGTCATGAAAATAAAGAAAACACATTGAATTAGCAGGTGTGTCCAAACCTGTACTGTGTATCTTATTAAAAATAACTTGATTGATTCCTTAACCCACTGATCCAACATAGTAGTAAGCGTGATTACATATGGTGATAAGTGCAGGGGACACGTATCACATCTACTACACCTTGTAGTTGTGCTTTGCTTTCCTTCCCTCCGAGCTTCAATTAACTAACAAGGTTGTTCCATAAAACCATGAAGATGGGCATTAAGACCTATTTACAGCGCACACAGAGGTATTAAAAACAGACCATCATGCCATTTATAACTGGATTTGGGATTATATTATTTCTGAATCTCTTGCTGTGTTTCCCATTCCTTCTGTCAGAGCACACCTTGAATCCTTACTGAATTGCCTGCTACATAAATTATTAGGCAATTCATGTTTAACTGGCTCGGATGTAGATGAGGTGGGAATGAAAATGAGAATGGTCTGGCTGTGGGTACGGGGTTAGCCCAGCTCCGGGCGGGAGGGTGGAATGGGAAGCTGGGGAAGGGAGTGCGTGACCGGAGAGGTTGAGGTATCTGCTGTGGAAGTGGGTGTGAAGCTGTGTGACAGGTAACAGATGGAGCCAGCAGACCGACTCCGTCAGCGAGCGGGCCCTCGGCGGCGGCTCCTGCTGGCTGTCAGCCTCCACTCCAGCGCCATGGAGATTGGGACGGACGAGGGGATACAAACAGTGCCTGCAGGCATCGTCAGGACAGGTCCTCAGCAGTCACATGCAGTACCTGCCTTCTCTGTATGTCGGCTCTGCTTTACATCAGAATAACTTTTAACGGCTCTCTGTCCATAACATGCAATTACATAGAATGCACATCTGCATATGTTGAGACTTAATGATATACTCACTGGTGCAACTAAACCTGACTAATGATATTTTTTGATTTGGGTAAAATATGTCCTGTCATTACAATTATCAGTGTTGGACAACGTACACAAACCATGTACTTGAAATACCCAAGGTAAAATTATACTTCAGTAAAAGTACTCCATTTAAATTTCAAATTGAGTAAAAGTACAAAAGTATTTGGATTCAAATGTACTTAAGTATCAAAAATTAAAGTACAGTGGAT
This sequence comes from Denticeps clupeoides, assembly GCF_900700375.1. Lineage (NCBI taxonomy): Eukaryota > Metazoa > Chordata > Actinopteri > Clupeiformes > Denticipitidae > Denticeps > Denticeps clupeoides. The sequence goes on along the minus strand of NC_041709.1, from coordinate 21,876,111 downwards.
GCTGAACCTATGAAAATTGTAGGACCGAATGCTAGTATTGAGTGTGAGTTAAAGAGAACTGATACAGAGAACAGTTACAATAACAGTTAAAATGTAGTTTTCACATTTTGTTTGAAACTTTGTTCCTACTCTATTCACAATACAATTGTTTGGGCCGTATAACTGCTTGAATTCAAATTCAAATTTTATTTGTCACATACATGTATGTGACAAATATGACATGCACCGTATGATATGCAGTGAAATGCTTTAGCGACTGCTATAGACCACAGTATTGCAAATATTGTAAGTATACAGTGAACACTCTTGGGATTCTCTTGAATCTTCAAGAGGTCGTCACCTGAAATGGTTTTCCAACAGTCTAGAAGGAGTTCCCAGAGGTGTTTAGCACTTGTTGGCCCCTTTGCCTTCACTCTGCGGTCCAGCTCACCCCAAACCATCTCGATTGGGTTCAGGCCCGGTTACTGTGGAGGCCAGGTCTCCACTTTTTGTTGAGTACATAACTCCATGTGTTCATTCATAGTTTTGATGCCTTCAGTGAGAATCTACCAATGTAAATGGTCATGAAAATCAAGAAAACACATTGAATGAGAAGGTGTGTCCATACTTTTGGCCTGTACTGTATGTGGTCTGCACATTTGAAAAGACTGTAAATAAGATCACCTTTAAATATATTTTGACCTGTATAAGCAGCACAAATATGCGCCTCGCTGGATCTTCAGAATCTGTGCGTTTCACTGCTGAAATAAAAAAAGATGCCATGAAACGGACAGATTTTTGAAAAGTACAATTGTATAGGCATCCTTGAAAGCGCACGTTTTTCTCTACCACAGAAACAGAAACATGTTATTAGCATCATACTTTGGAAGTCAATAGATTTGATTTTCCAGCATGAAAGTTAAAATCACGTTGATCAATTTTATTGCTTCTTATCACTTATATCATGTTTATTGCTGAAAAACACACCATACTATTAAATACACTGAAACAACTAACATTGCCATTGAGTTGAAATGGATAAAAAAGCTGTAGCCTGCTATTATTCTTTACTATTCTTTAGCTTAAGTATTCCCAAAATGTCTAGCTAATTTGTTGAGAAACTAGCAATCAGAAATTTCCATCAGAATGAAATTGTCCCTCTACAGGGAGTGCAGAATTATTAGGCAAATGAGTATTTTGTCACATCATCCTCTTCATGCATGTTGTCTTACTCCAAGCTGTATAGGTTCGAAAGCCTACTACCAATTAAGCATATTAGGTGATGTGCATCTCTGTAATGAGAAGGGGTGTGGTCTAATGACATCAACACCCTATATCAGGCGTGCATAATTATTAGGCAACTTCCTTTCCTTTGGCAAAATGGGTCAAAAGAAGGACTTGACAGGCTCAGAAAAGTCAAAAATAGTGAGATATCTTGCAGAGGGATGCAGTACTCTTAAAATTGCAAAGTTTCTGAAGCGTGATCATCGAACAATCAAGCGTTTCATTCAAAATAGTCAACAGGGTTGCAAGAAGTGTGTGGAAAAACCAAGGCGCAAAATAACTGCCCATGAACTGAGAAAAGTCAAGCGTGCAGCTGCCAAGATGCCACTTGCCACCAGTTTGGCCATATTTCAGAGCTGCAACATCACTGGAGTGCCCAAAAGCACAAGGTGTGCAATACTCAGAGACATGGCCAAGGTAAGAAAGGCTGAAAGACGACCACCACTGAACAAGACACACAAGCTGAAACGTCAAGACTGGGCCAAGAAATATCTCAAGACTGATTTCTCTAAGGTTTTATGGACTCATGAAATGAGAGTGAGTCTTGATGGGCCAGATGGATGGACCCGTGGCTGGATTGGTAAAGGGCAGAGAGCTCCAGTCCAACTCAGACGCCAGCAAGGTGGAAGTGGAGTACTGGTTTGGGCTGGTATCATCAAAGATGAGCTTGTGGGACCTTTTCGGGTTGAGGATGGAGTCAAGCTCAACTCCCAGTCCTACTGCCAATTCCTGGAAGACAGTGGTACAGGAAGAAGTCTGCATCCTTCAAGAAAAACATGATTTTCATGCAGGACAATGCTCCATCACACGCGTCCAAGTACTCCACAGCGTGGCTGGCAAGAAAGGGTGTAAAAGAAGAAAAACTAATGACATGGCCTCCTTGTTCACCTGATCTGAACCCCATTGAGAACCTGTGGTCCATCATCAAATGTGAGATTTACAAGGAGGGAAAACAGTACACCTCTCTGAACAGTGTCTGGGAGGCTGTGGTTGCTGCTGCACGCAATGTTGATGGTGAACAGATCAAAACACTGACAGAATCCATGGATGGCAGGCTTTTGAGTGTCCTTGCAAAGAAAAGTGGCTATTTTGGTTGCTGATTTGTTTTTGTTATGTTTTTGAATGTCAGAAATGTATATTTGTGAATGTGGAGATGTTATATTGGTTTCACTGGTAAAAATAAATAATTGAAATGGGTATATATTTGTTTTTTGTTAAGTTGCCTAATAATTATGCACAGTAATAGTCACCTGCACACACAGATATCCCCCTAAAATAGCTCAAAATAAAAACAAACTAAAAACTACTGCCAAAAACCTTCAGCTTTGATATTAATGAGTTTTTTGGGTTCATTGAGAACATGGTTGTTGTTCAATAATAAAATTATTCCTCAAAAATACAACTTGCCTAATAATTCTGCACTCCCTGTACGTGTTTCCTTTGATTAGGTATTGAATTCTTGTAAGATTAAATTGTATGGGGTGGTAGTAGTCCAGTGGTAACACGCTTGCCTATGAACCAGAAGACCCAGGTTCAAATCCCACTTACTACCATTGTGTCCCTGACCAAGACACTTAACCCTAAATTGCTCCAGGGGGGAACTGTCCCTGTAACTACTGATTGTAAGTTGCTCTGGATAAGGGCGTCTGATAAATGCTGTAAATGTAAATGTATGGGGCTGAGGTGGGCGCAAAATGAATTGGACAATGGAAGTCCTTCCTTTCTACAACTTCCTTTCTACAAATCTCTAGAAAATCTCTCAAACAAGGCCATGGATGTTCTGGCAAGCTGGACTTTCTCCAAGCAGGTTCATGCAGCCAGTAGTATAGCAGATAGTATAGATTATTCCTATTTTTCTGTGGAGATGTAGGCCGCTGGCAGCGCACGGGAGACTGTGCTGATGTAGAGACAGCAGAGGTCCTGCTTTGTAGATGAGCTGTAGCCGTGGCTGGCGGAGGCCACGGAAACGGAAGCCGCTCCTGATCTGAAAGTCCCTCTGACGCTCGCCTTCTTCTCTCCTGCAGCTCTGATCTCTGCCAGCTGCTGCAGCACCAACTGTAGAAGTGTGAAGCTCTGGGACAGGTGAGTGTGTGTGTGTGTGTGTGTGTGTGTGTGTGTGTGTGTGTGTGTGTGTATTTTACGCCGTCTTATTATCCGTGAGTGAAGAAATGTGCAATAGAGCGCTCCCACTCCGGCTGTGTGTACATTTTGAATTACGCCTGTGATATACCTGTGAACATGATGTACGGAGCAGCGTGTGAGTGTGTCCGTGTGGGTGGCAGTGGTTTAATGAAGATGTAGAGGTGACCCTGTCTGTCAGGCAGCCACAGCAGGAAGAGAAAATGGCTATATTAATATTTAATGACTCTGAGGTAGAGAATGTTTCCCTGGGGAATGCCGGACACCCCATTTTGATTTTCTCTCCAGATGTTTTTTTTTGCTTTTTTCTTCCTTGTTTATTTGTGTGCAGAATTCTTTACTTTTCTTGCTCTTTTCCGCTACATGCTTTGATTTCGTCATGTGTCTTAAATGGACACTTTATTCAGAATAACCCTTCTTATTATATTGTGAAGACAGTTAGGTAGTTATTTATTTATACATTTTATAGGAAATCCTATGCACTAAATGGCACTGCTGCACATTGTTAATGAAACCAATCAATCAATCAATATGGATCAATGAAGGATACTGTGATTGCAGCATTATTGACATTTTGGTCTCAGTCATTAACGCCACAGGCTCAGCTGATGGTGGACCTTTTTTCTCTTGCAGTTTTGATGCCTCCTCTTGACCCTGTTTTTGCTTGAAGAACCATCAGAACATTTTAAACCTGGAGATTAGACGTACAAACTCATCAGAGTTTCGAAGATGGCACCATCCGACAGCCATCCACCCATATCAAGCCAAACCTTCTGACCTCATTGAAATTAGATTTTTGCATAAAGTGTGACATTGAGCCCGGTGGAGTGAGCGAGTCCAGTTTAATCCCGCAGACTGGAACAAAGAATGGATATCATGGCTGCTTTCTAAAATAGAGCCGTGAGGGGTACACACACAAACACACACAATCTTGTATGCACATATAAACCCACACAAACATACACTTATTCATAACACCTTCATTTATTCAAGCGTGCACAGACACTCATACAGACACACAAACACACACACACAAATAGTTAGAGAGCTTGATTTTTACTGATGAGCCTGATCTATATGAATGCAGAGTGGTCATCAAACACTGGGCTCTATGCCTTTGTCTACCCATCTATGTTTCTCGTCTTCATTCCCCCTTCCCAGCATCCTTAGTATAGTACACTGCTTTCAGGTTTTTGTCTCCTGGTGTGTGCGCGAGTGTGTGTCAGTGTGAACAGATGTGTTTACCAAAGGTATTGGACATCACTTCACCACAGCCCATCTTTCCCAAGTCCCTGTCAGTATGAGTGTTGTCAGTCTTGTATTGTTTATTCTTCAATCAATAATATTACCGTTAAAAACAGAAAGTTCATCATGTTTTTTTCTTGAAAAATATGAAAAGTGAAAGGTTGTTACGTTGTAGTGCACTGAGGCCCTTGCAAAATGTCTCGTTTGCATTTTGCAACCAACTCAGTGTGTGTGTGTGTGTGTGTTGTTCTCAGTTTTATATTAATCCCTCTTGAAACATCTTTATACTTAAGATAGTTAAGTATACAAAGATTCTATGTTGTTTTCTATATTAACATAAATTCAAAATAAATAGCAGTTTAATGGATTAGTTTTTTATCTATAGAATTATTATTTTTGACTTATATACAGATATTATGATAATTATAGCAATTATATGGAAAGTATCTATGTACAAAACAATAAACATTGTTTACATAACCATGTTGATCTGACCATTATTAAATTTTTTTTGTATGACGTCTGATTTTTATGCAGTTTTGCTTTTGATTAGAGAGAATACATAACATTATATCTTCCTATCTGGCATTTTCATTGGGTGTGAGGAATCCTGGGAGAGGCCACATGACACAATAAGGTCAGAGAGTTAGGAAGCTCCCCCCTTTTTTGTTGGTCAAGTAATGATTATATGGTTATAATGTTATACAAGTGACCTATAAAATGACTTGAGAGCCTGAAATATACATGCTATTTCACTCATTCTTTCTCACAAACACACTTAGCATGCAATGCTGTTTGTTAGGATGGCCCATAGAGTTACAACAGTGTTACAATCAGTACAACCAGTTACATCAGGATTATAAATGACATTGGAGTTGTTTACAATTACTGCAACCAAGTTAACGTGGTGTTATGAGGTAGTGAGCTTGCTCTCTGATTAAGAAACAGGGCGTGCAGGAGCTGTGTGGGCTGGTCACTCCTCCTGGTTCTGCATTGCTGCATTGCAGTGGAGCTCATGCCAGCCCTGCCATTGCCACTGTTCCTCTTGTCCATCGCTGATCTATTGCCGAAGCCTGGTTTACCTCAATCCTGTTCCTGCCATTGCTCCTGGCCATTTGGGAAGCCATGTCCAGGTCCAAAAAATCTCAGACTTTCTGTGTACTGGGTACCCAATGCAATATCAAAGTGTCAGTGACTCCCTCTGCATATTGATTGGTGAGGCAAAGCTGAAATCAATAACCTTGCCTCATGTGTCTACATCAAGTATCAGAGAAATATAGCAGATGGTTGTTTTGGAGAGTTTGAATAGCTGAGTATGTGACCAATGTGTGTGCTATCTGCACATCACCGTTTGCCTCTGCTTCTCTTGCTACAGCTCTGAATATAACCTGTAACAGTGTGATTAGATTCAAATAGTGATTGATTGGAACAATTCACATAGTCTACTTCACAATCAATCCCCTAATCAGACCCTTCTGCCAGTGTTGAGTGCCTGCAATCTATAAAAGACACTAAATTGTACATATGAAAGTGAAGTGATTGTCATTGTGAAACACTGCAGCACAACACACTGTGCAAACAACGAAATGTGTCCTCTGCTTTAAACCATCACCCTTGGTGAGCAATGGGCAGCCATGACAGGGGCCCTGGGAGCAGTGTGTGGGGATGGTGCTTTGCTCAGTGGCACCTCAGTGGCAACTTGGCAGACCGGGATTCGAACCATTAACCTTCTGATTAGAGATCCGCTTCCTTACCCGCTAGGCCATCACTGCCCAAGATTATATGTACACAGATAACGTACAATTATTAACAATAGTTCCATTAGTCTTGAAGAATACATGTTATGTCTGCATGCACGGGTTTGGTCATGGTACTTTTACTGTTGCATTCCACCATACTACTTCCGTTGAGAATATAGAGATAAAAATACAACAGAGCTTCATGTTTGACAGCCCCCTCTCTTTTCCTCCCTCTCTATCACCACCCCCATTGGGAATTTGGCTGTTCTAGTTGTCAAGTACAAGATGTAGAGTGACAGAGCCGAGGCCTTCGTGCTTCTGTGCGTTTAGTTCATAAAAGATTGAGTGGGTGGGGAAAGAAATAAAACCCTGCTGAAAATGTAGACATTAATTTAACAGACGACTCAATTGGCGTCATGGGAACGCAACTCAATGAACAGAAACACTGACCTGGTACTGGTTATTGAGCGTTTGTTATGGGAGGACTGGGACTACTCTGGCAAGTACAAACCTATTTCTCAACTGTATAAATCAAACATACATTTACCACTGTATCATACACACGAGGCATGGGACTGATGCATTTTTTTAGCAATGATAAACAGAGAATTGTCCTAATGATTATTCATATATACATCTATACACTACATGCCAAAAGTTTGCGCCCACCCTTTTTAAAGCCAACAATTATTACAATAACATGCTTTTATTAACATTGTTTATTTAGCAATGTAGTTAATGAAGACCACAAATGAGAAGAACCTTCAGCACCAGGTGGGTGTATGTGGATATATTATCCTGTATGAATAATTCCTTTCCTGTAAATTTAGAAAAATACAAAATACTTGCGCACAAAATTTACAATAAGCCTAAAGGTGTATGTATATGTGCAGGCATTCCGCCCTTGAAAATGGAAAATAACCATGACACTTGTACCCATGATTACATTAACGCATATACGGCATGTATCAGACGCCCTTATCCAGAGCGACTTATAATCAGTAGTTACAGGGACAGTCCCCCCCTGGAGAAACTTAGGGTTAAGTGTCTTGCTCAGGGACACAATGGTAGTAAGTGGGATTTGAACCCGGGTCTTCTGGTTCATAGGCGAGTGTGTTACCCACTAGGTCACTACCACCCTTGATTAGTGTATGTAATGCCCGTGACAGTTTTAATATCACAGCAGTTTTAATATCACATATCAACCCAATATGTTTAGAAAGAAACATACGGAGCCCCAAGTCAACAGCATGTAAAGCATACGTTCCCCTGATATTAGAATAGAATACAAGAAGGTCACGAAAATAGCTAAAGAATGGACAAAGACTGTGTTTGCTATTGTAACTGTCCAATTTCCCCTTCAGAAAAGGAGGATGAAGGGGATGCAGCCCAAATCACCATTCCTCTCCAAAGCTGAGAGATAAGGCCGATTTCCCCAAGCACTGTATATTGTCAAAGATTCTGTTCAAACACAGCGGAGGCTCATTTTGCCTCTAATTACACTGCTTAAGTACTAATGGTGCTGAAGGGAGATAGCGTCTCTCATTAAGCAGCTTTTCAATGCCTCTTCAGCCTGTTAATACCTGAATGAAAAACCTCTCCTGGTTTAATACGAGCATTTCGCCCCATGGTAAAAAAGAACTCGTGTCTCGTGTCTCAGTCCATTTGAACCATTACTAAAGCAATTAGTTTTACTGACCTGAGTCATGAGTAGAAAAGCAGATATATTTTATTGCATTTTTGTGTTATTTCTTGGACTTAATGAAGTAGTTTAACCTTCTGAAACATTATTTCCAGACATGTGAACGCTGGTCCAGTCATGCGATGTCTGAGAATTAGTGCCGCCAAAAGGATTCTGTCATAGTCACAGAAACAGCAGTTCACCTTTTTTTGCATACCTCAAGTTCTCTCTCTCTCTCTCTCTCTCTTTCGCTCTTTTTCTCTTCCTAGTGCCAAATGATGTGTGGTGACAGCTGCTCAGCCTGTCAGAGTAGGGAGAAAGAGCTGTGGCACTCCGTCCAGATCCCCACAGACAAGCCATGGGCTGTGTGCACAGCTTCCACCCAAACAATGGCTTACACAATAGTTTCAACAGGAATTCACCTCTTTCACCCACTGCAGGCACATTTCTTTATGCAGAGTGTCCAGCACAGTGAAACAATGTACAGCAAATGAAAAAAAAATCATACGATTTACTACTGTAATGGTTTTCCAGTCAAGTTGGCGAGACCATGTTAAAAAGGTTTGCTTGTGTTTTCCATGTTCTGCTAATCGAACTTCACTTCTGTGTTTGCACATACGACCAGCCGATTGTGGGCCGTGGCTGGTAAGTCAGTGTTCGTACATGTACACTGTACGGTGAAAAAGCTATCCTACTGCAACCATAGTAAGTATAGCGGAACAGCTTGGTTTGGGCTGCTGTGTGCGCCCCTCTCTGCCATGTACAACAGCTGTTATGTTTGACCTTGAGGCAATTCTGTAGCGGGAACTTACGTAAATACGCTGTTAGTCATCAACCATAGATGACGGCCATTTGCCAGTGGCTTTTGCTCAAATGATCCAAGGACTTACACCGCAAAAGTTGCCTTTATAAAATGGGATAAATTAAATAGTGTTAAAACAATGATGTCACGATCTGTTACAAATACCATTTAAAAGTGAAGTCTTACAATGATCATTTAAATCAGCTTAGAATAACTAGATATTCCATGCCATGGCTAACATTTTAAGATATCTTAGCAACATGTGAAATCAAGTGAAAAAAGTGCACTTGCAGTGGTTCTCAAAGGACCTTCACGAACATCTGTCTTTCTAAATACCTCCATTATGAATAGTATTAACCACAGTAGTTTCAGCTAGTTTACACTAAAGGCAATTTAATTCCTATTATGAATATCGTTTGTTGGTGATTGTCATGCACGCTCAGTACTGCAGTCACACACACAGCAAGTGAGGATTAACTGTATTATACTGAGGATATAACGATTAATAACTCCATTGCATTTAAATACACAGCAGCTGTAAATATTAACAACAATTTAAGCCAGGGTACAACAGTACACCACAGTGTGAGAACCAAGGATAAAGAGACTCTCCTAGAGATCATAAACTATTAAAAAATACACTAAACGATTATCATTCCAATAATATTAACAGTACAGCTGAAGTGATTGTCATTGTAATGCAAAGCAAGCACATCACACAGTCACACAACATAATGTGTCCTCTGCTTTTAACCATCACCCTTGGTGAGCAGTGGGCAGCCATGACAGGCGCCCGAGGGATGGTGCTTTGCTCAGTGGCACCTCAGCAAACCTGCCAATTAAGGGTCCGATTCTTTACCCACTAGGCCACCACTGCCCAGCTGTTTGTGTACATTAGGATTTGAGTAGCTAACATGGCCTTCACAACCCTTATTGCCAAATTACAATGAGTGAGGCAAATGATGGAAAAAAACTACTACAGTGTATAGGTGTCTGTGGGTTAGTGTCAATGATGACACAAATTGTGGAAGATGACAGCACTGATGAACACTAAGCTGTCCTCAGACCATCTGTTGAGTAAGCACTCAGATACATAAGGATTAAACTCTCAACGACATGGCTGTCTTGTGTATGATTTGCTTGGTACATCACCCAAGTCAAAACTCAACTGGTAGAGTAAAGGACTCGAAGTCTAACGATACAGACTGGGAGCGGTTTGGATTTATCTCGTTTCTGATGCCAAAGAAACCTAGTGATTTTTTTTAAAAAGTGAAAACATACGATTGACGGTGTAAAATGATGTGGCACTACCATAGTGCACCCTAGATGTTGGTCATTTCTTTGATATGCCACAAGCAGCCCTTACTGCCTTTAGAGAAGGGATGTAAGACTAACTTTTCAGATTGACTACTGACATTAAATAAAATACTTCACAATTAATTAAAAAAAATTCTACTATGAAGAACACCAAGTGCATGTCTCCAAATGCTGGCCAATTCTTCAAATGCTGCATCTGTTTACAGTAAAAAAAACAACCAGGGCAACATACGCAATTCTCAGACGGTGTGGAACAGCCCTGTGTCGACTCTCTGTCAACTCTCCAGTTGAAACATGCTGACACGAATCTGAGTTTAGAGTGTGACCAGCCCATCTGCTTTTCTCCGATCAGCTGGGGAAGAATGACTTGCACAAACCATGAGGCCAAATGGTGTGGACGTGAATGTTCTTCAATTATACATCGTACAGCATTGCTCAGTGAGCGTGGCGTCACGGCCGATATCAGAGGCAGATATTTCAGCAGGGAGCCTCTGCTCGGCATGTAGCAGATGCTTTTAGACCAGTTGCACGGAGCCAGGGCCAGCGAGATGGCTCCACAGTCTGCTAATTGTACCCAGGATGGCAGTTGCTGTTCCGACTAGCTGACTCTATTCTGGCCAAATGGCGACATTCCAGCAAACAGTTTCCTTGCTTGTTAACTTCAGATTTTAGCGGCAGGCCTTTCCTGGATTCTGTGCACCACAGCAATGATATCAGAAGGGCAAGGACCAATAAGCATGCATTTCCCTGTCCAAGCCTCAGAAGGTTTGTACCCAATTACTGATTACAGAGACAGAAAGCAGGGTACAGATTTGTAAACAAGGTTTCAACTTTACTTTGATTTTATTGGTTCTCAACTCAACTCCACACTGTGGAGGAACAAGACACTTTCCGAGCACCGTGTCCACTGTGACAGCCGATTGACTTCATCTTCAGCCGTCTGAATGTCAGGTGGAACCCGTGTTTTTACAAGCTCGCTCTCTCCCCGTCAGTCAGATGGCATCCTGCTGAGACATACATGCATGTGTATATGTGTGTGACATATTCTCGACCGACTCAGTAAGCAACCACACAGTCTCTCAGCAGGCAGCTTTCATGATAATCCACAGACTCTGTCTCGCTCCTCAACTCAGATTTAAACACACACACACACACACACACACACACACACACACACACACACACCATTCCTTCTTGACATATAGTCCCAATTAGCACTAGTAACACACACACCTTAATAGATACTGTATGTCCATATGTCTCAGAGAAATCTCTTCCTCAAATACGGGGCAGTGGTGGCCTAGTGGTTAAGGAAGCGGCCCCGTAATCAGAAGGTTGCTGGTTCGAATCCCGATCCGCCAAGGTACCACTGAGGTGCCACTGAGCAAAGCACCGTCCCCACACACTGCTCCCCGGGCGCTTGTCATGGCTGCCCACTGCTCACTCAGGGTGATGGGTTAAGTGCAGAGGACAAATTTCACTGTGTGCACTGTGTGCTGTGCTGCTGTGTATCACATGTGACAAAAAAAAAAAAAAATTCTAAATGGGCAGTTTTATTTTTGAAAACGCTCAGTCATCGAAAATAATCTATGGACACACTCAACACACACAGACACACCCACCCCAATTTCATTAAACAATGGTGACTTACAGGAGGAAGACGCTCAGGATTTTTCCCCTATTGTTTACTGGCTAAACATTGAAAATAAAAAAAGAGCTCATGTTCATGAAATATTAACGGTTTGCTGTTTTCTTAATATTTTGGGGTTTTTGCTCATTGATGCTACCTGTCACCGCCTACATATACAGAGAACTGTTCATGCCAAGGCTGTGAGAATAATCACACTGCTTGTTTACTGTGGCTCAGTAGCAATCACTTCATTCATCACATCACAGGAGAGAGCAAAGGCAGACAGATACATGAGGCACCTGTGAAACTGGACAGTAATGTTCCATGACAGAATTCCTGACAACAACATTAATCTTGGACTTTGAAAACAGCTTCAGACTCATGGATTCTCATCTGGCTTCTTTCACCACCACCTACAATTCCTTCTGTTTTTGTCCTCCACTTTATATCGGAGTAGGACTGCTATCTCTTGTCTCAGGAGAAACAGATGGTAGGTCCCATAACCTACCACCACTTAATAAGATGGTTGCCGGTTTGAACCGGCAAGGTGCCACTGAGGTGCCACTGAGCAAAGCACCGTCCCCACACACTGCTCCCTGAGCGCCTGTCATGGCTGCCCACTGCTCACCAAGGGTGATGGTTAAAAGCAGAGGACACATTTTGTTGTTTCACCATGTGCTGTGCACAATGACAATCACTTCACTTTCACTATAGCTATCCAATTAGGTGTCCCAAAGAAGCAAAATGCAATATAAGTTATTAAATAAAAGGGTGGACGAATAATAATTTCAGGAAAGAAAAAAAAAACAGTGCTTCATTCATGTCATACATTCATACATTCCAAATCATGCATAAGCCTTCTCAGATAAACAGATCAATAATTAAGATTGGCAAATTAATATACAATACATGGGACAAGACAATGCATGAGTGAAACATGGGGAAATAATGAATGCACATTACATAATTGTCATGGTGTGAAAGCAAGTAGAGCTTTCCGGGAGCTTCTCCAGCCAAATGTGTGCTATTAATTCCACCCGAGACAGGGGACACAAACAGGTGAGTAAAAACCAGGGCATGTTGTTCTTAAAGTGGACGGCAGGAGAGAGACGTTGGGAAAAACACAAAGGCAAAATGGAAGAGAGAGATGTGTGACTGCAGAAGCCACAAATTAATATAGGATTTATATTAAAATTCCAAATCCAAGACACTTTGTATTGTGCATTTCCATGAGCATACATTGCTGTTCAAACTAAAAAAATTATGTGATAGGGATGAATTAAGATTCAGCGTATACTGAATATACTCTTGGGTGTTTAATACCGTATGTTCGTTAGTTAACGTTATAATTAGTTCTTTACTGTATTTAACTGTGTGTGGTGTTCAGGTCTGTCCAGGTCTATTTCAATATAACCAAAAGACAAATTACTGAGATTCCTTGAATATGACAATAGTTCAAGCTGCACTCACATGCTCTCATCAAAGACACAATTAATTACATTCAGGCTTAATTCAATTTGGGTGGGTGTGCAGTGTTCACAATGTTCACTTCCCTTTGTTGCCAGTGTGCTCATCAATGTTTGATGCCTCAGTGAGCTTTCTTCCAAGCTGGCAGCATATCATTAGTAGTCAGTGTTGGGGAGTAACAGAATACATGTAACGGCGTTACGTATTTAGAATACAAAATATGAGTAACTGTATTTCGTTACAGTTACCGTTTAAATGAGTGATAATCAGAATACAGTTACATTGTTGAAATAAATGGATAAAATGGCGTTTCAGCGCCCATAAATCCATGCTACCCCTGAAATTGTAAATAAATATGATTTAATTCAATATTACACCATGATCTTTATACTCTTACAGTGCATATGGACTGAGTATTGGTGCCATTTAAAGTGATTTGTACCGTTATCGGAAATGCACAAATTTAAATGGAACCCTATAAGGTAGCACCGACAATGCAGCATAAATCGTCAGAACACCAGAAACCCAAAAAAAACCACGCAATAAACGGCGCTAATGTAAGCGTCCTGTTAACATTGGTGGCATCACTTCACATTTTTCTTGTCCTAATCAGGAAGGATGTAATTGAAAATGCAGATGTTTTTCCTTGTGCAAGGCTACTTTTTATTTTAACTAAGTGATGGAATATGTTGGTGACCATAACAGTAAATACTTTTCAATGGCATATTTTATGTTTGTCTAATATTCTTCCACTTTTCAGCTTAATAAATAAAGAAATGGTTAAGGAAAAAAGGGCTTTTTATTATCTGTGATTGCTACATTCGTGTAGTTGTAAAAAGCATGACAATATATTAAGTAATCCAAAGTATTCAGAATATGTTACTCACATCGAGTAACTTAAATGTATTCTGTAACAGAATACATTTTAAAAGTAACCTTCCCAACACTGTTAGTAGTGCAATAAATGTGCAAAAGATCAGAAATAGATGAACATACAGTCAACAAATACATGCAACAAATTACTCTCTACATGAAAGTGAAACATTCCTGGGACATATCAAATTTAACAGATTTAACCAGATCTTGCATCTTTAGTGTAACACAAATCCCAATTTCAGAACCTACTCTGTCTCTTAGGCTGCACACAGTGACTTAGTGAAACAACTGATTGGCGACACCAAATATAAACTGAAAAACACAGATCCACAGTCCCACTCACGCTGGGCTGTCTGAATAGCAGCCTGCAGACCAACTTTGAATCAGCCCCCTTTCCCCTCTTTTACTCTGCAACTCGGAGACAGAAAGTCATTTATTATGACTCGATTGAATTAATATCACCATCCAGCCAGTTGTGCTTGCACTCCAAAAGAGCACTGCTGAGTCATTTTTCACCAATATGATTCATACCATTTAATATTTTATTTATTTGGGTCCTACATAAGCGAAACAATTGTAATGTGTTTTTTGAAGCCCATGTTTATCAGAGAGTTTAGTCATCTAGTCATCCCCCCAGTCATTTGGAATCCTCACACAGCTGCTCCAGGGACAGAGGGAGGAAGCAAGAGACAGAAAGAGAGAGAGTGAGGAAGGGAGGGGGGTTGCACTGTGTACGCTCAATGACTGTGCATTTTTCTTATTATAAAAGCCACCCACTTGCCAAGCTCCCCGTCTGAGACTTGGCCATAACTGTGGGTGGAACTTTTAACAAGGTCCAAAGAACGCTGACTGATTGGCATTTCCAATTCCATCCGCACAAACTGATTTATTGGTCTGAGGAAAGATTATTTTTCAAATGGAGCACATTTCATCTAAAAAAAAAATCAAAAGAGGCAATAATTAATTTTTACACAATGTTTAATTTTTCGGTGTCTTAACTGAATTAGCGTTGTGTATTTTCTGGAACTGACTGAAATGTCCAACCAGCCACGCTGGATGAACCGAAAGGTCCTCTGGCTGCTGTTTGGTGTTGTGATGAAAAGGAAGGGGAGTAAGAGGTGGAGGATGTGGAGGAGCAGGAAGGCACCGGCTGTGAGCTTATAGGCCCCCTTCAGTGGCCCTGTAGGGGACTCTGTTAGCCAATGAGATGGTGGGAGCAGGCAGTAATCGAAAGGGACCTCCCACTGCTCCCGTGATGCATTGCAGGCACAGGAGGCGCAGCAGGAGTGCGATTGTGACATCAGAGAGCAGCAGGACTGCAATCTTGATTATGCCCACAGGAGTATGGCCTTAACACACTAGTACACAGATACACAGACACCCCCCAAGTGACACTGCCAGACTCAAACATCAAAGCAGAAAGAAATCAGATATCCCATCCAGCAATCTAAGACACCCTCTGAGATGTGTACAACTTGGTCATCTTTCCAGACGGTTCTGTCTCACAGTAAGTACTTATTGAAAATGCTGCATTTGCCTTATGCTCAAGTAAGTTATAATACATCATAATCAATGCAAATACTGCAAGGTGAAGCAACATAGGCCCAGTGTACTTAACAGTGTCCAGATGTGGTCTGCTCTTCATATCCTGCTCATAAAACAAACCAAAAAAAATTATTTTTGGTGCAACTTTTCCATGGTGCAAAAGTTAATAGGTTTTTGGATTTTCTTTGAACAAATCTTTTTAAATGTACGATTACTTTATACTAAATTGTTAATAGACACTTTTTTATAGAAAACATTTCTCAGTTCTCATGAGACTTTTTGATCGAAGATTTTTTTTATTTCTTCCAACAAAGAACTTGCATTGCCAACTGTTTCTTTTCTTTTGGTTTTGCAAATAAATCATTCTGAGATGACAAAAATTCTCCAAGTGACAA
Organism: Denticeps clupeoides; assembly: GCF_900700375.1. NCBI lineage: Eukaryota > Metazoa > Chordata > Actinopteri > Clupeiformes > Denticipitidae > Denticeps > Denticeps clupeoides. Next base: position 21,860,012 of record NC_041709.1, on the reverse strand, counting down.
CAACTGCAGCCACATCAAGTCTAAAATTTACTTTCGCAGCACGAAATGGAAGAAAATTAAATGTAATAAATATTGGACAATTCACTGAAATTCTCCAAACCTCTGACAATTTGTGGTCTAAGATGTAATCTAACCTAATGACAAAAAAAATCAGGGTTAAGTTCTTGCTCAGGAACACAATGGTAGTAATTGGGGTTTGAACATGTGGCTTCTGGGTCAAAGGTGAGTGTTTTACCCACTGTGCTGAATGTGCTGGCAGCTGAGTCACCTGGATTGTTCTCCGCTGATGTTCATCAATAACACAGGCATCTGATCATCTCAGACGTTGGTGATGTATTACGGTAGGGTTCTTATCCTCCATTCCTTATCAGCTCTGAACCCTTGGCTACTGTAAACTAGAATGTGATGTGCCTGAACAGCCTTAAACAGTCTTCAACACATTTGCGAACGAGGAATCAATACAACACAAACCTCTAGGACAATTCTGATTTTGTATCCCTGAGCACCAAACACGAGCACTGCAGTGCTGAATGTTGGAGAAACAAACAGCCAGTTCGGCCTGTTAGCTGCTGCTGAAGTTGGGCCAGAGAAAGAGAGATCCTCCACCTCAATTTATTCATTTTTGTTTGAAGGAGCACTCAAGAGCCTGTAGTAGGAAACCGTTTTCCTTTCCTGTATGACAACCGTGGGGATTTTTTCTTATACAAGCTCCCCTGTTTATACCCATCACACACCACCTCCACCATTGTACTGTCCTGTACTCTGAATGTCAGTATCTATTTTGTTAAATAGATATGTGTTATTCTATTATCAGAAAAATCCTTTTTGTAAATGCTGTGCTTATAATGATAATAGTTGTGCGTAAGCAAGAGTGTCTGGGTGATTAAGATGACCTTGACTGGAGCATGAACCCAGTGTGCTCAGAGCATCCTGGATCTCTCATTGTTTAAATGGGAACCAGCACCTTTCTTTGTATCTTATTGTGTAACCTTCTCTACTGATAAAAATGCTTGTACAGAAGTAGTCTCCAAGCCATGCACAATCTTTTTTCAATTCCATTGTTCTATCTTAAACAAGATTAAAAGATTTACTGTATTAAAACCACCGGGCAGCTCACAACATTAAAAGAAGAAAAGATTAATTATTAAAACATCTTCCCAATTTGTTTAAATGGCATGCAATCTGCAAAATAAAATTTAACTCAATTTTTTCAATAATTGAAAACAAAATGAATCCGTCATTCAAGGCTCCATTGGCAGTCAGTGGCTGCAAGTAACCTCGTCAATTTTTACTTCATCCCCCAAAAATGTTTTTTTTTATGGGATAATCCCGCAAGACCCGTAGGGGTATTGGACAGCGCAATGTATAGCTGACCAGAGAACATCAGAGAGCACAGCTAGGAGCCTGTACCGGTCCAGGTTCTGCCATCCGGTTTGGATGAGGAGCATAATGGACGGTGGTCTAGACTCTCTGCTGCTGTGATTCGTCTGCTCTCCTGTTCCGTGAGCAAGAGTCAGCATTCAATGCTGTGACGTCATCTGCCTGTCATCATCTGTACACAAAATGCTCAGACTGCACACATACGCTTTCCAAGAATAAACATGCATTCACAGGCAGAACACAAAGGTGGATACTCTCAAAATACACAAATACTGACAAAGCCTAGTCGGCAAAACTGCTCTCTCTGTTACCTCTGATCAGACTGACTTTAATGAAATTATGTCCCAGACACACACAAAATATGCAGGAACCAAGATTCCCTCAGGCTCACAGAAGGGCAGAGAGAATTTCTAAAAAATACATTCCTAATAAGGCAGCTCCCAGAAATCCAAGCTTCTAAATGCATGTTAAACAGAGAAAACACAGGTGCAAAATATGGATGCACAATTTGCAGGAGAAGCTACAGCCTATAGGGTTGCATCTGCTGCCCATCAGCCTCACTGTCAGTCTACATCAGTCACATCCCAAAAGCCCTGCACCACCATGCCAATCACGCTTGTTTGTTAATCAGTTTTGCTTTGGCAGGCATAATTGATTATTGCTCTAATGAGGTGACCTAAGTCGATTTCTTCTGCTTCGTGCCTCCCCCACATGACCCAAGAGAATTTAAATCACACACTTCCCATCCCAGCTCAACATGTGTGCTTATTTAGACATTTATTCCATTTTGGTTGATTAAAAATGGTATATGCCCTCAGACATGAATTGTAATTCTTACATATTACTTAAAGGTACCCAATTATGAAATATTTTTAGGTCTTAGTGGTCCCCTAATACTGTATCTGAAGTCTTGGTGCAGAATTACAGCCACTTTGAGCCAGTCTCACAATGAGATTTCCCCCAGAAGTGCTGTTTCGGTGTCTGCAGCTTTAAATGCTAATGAGGAGGAGAGAGGCGGGACGAAGAGGAGAGCGGCCTATAGAAGTGCGCAGGCTTTTGCGGAAATTATGTAATAAACACCATACACCAAACACAATGTTTGGCGCTGACAGGAAGTGGTGTCATTGTTTTGCCATAAAAAAAACCTGCCTGTTTCTTCAGAGTCTCACGTGACGGAACTAAAACTATATTTATTCTCATTTTTACTTCGAGTCACTGAGCCACTGCGATGCTTCACACTTTTCAAGCCATGACAGTCAGTGGAGTTACATTTTTCAGGGAGGGGCAGGCACAAAAGCATGAGAAAGGGGGGTAACCTTTCCCCTTATAATGTCATAATGGGACAAATTCAATCATCTGAGCTGGAAAGTAGAAAGCACTCTTTATACATATTGTCATTTCTAGCCACTGCAGGACCATAGACAGGTTAGCGGGACTAGTATTAATGTTAAATATTCTCACAAAGTAAAATTTTCACAGGTTTGCATCTGAATAATGATCTGATTGAATATCAGACCAGAACACTGGTCAGTTAATTTGATATTTTGAATTTTAAAAAATATATGTTTATTACATGCATTGTTATTACAATATTTTATTATTGCAATATGTTTTCACAGTCGCCATATTGTTGGTTTTATTATATGCATTCAATATTTAGTCATTACAATTGCTGGCCAGTTGGCAAGTAGTATTAAGTAATAAGGCTTTCTGAAGCCTGGATTTATCAAGATTCTGAGCAACGTCAGTGGAGAAAATGAGTTACAGGAGTTAATCTCACCCTTCAAAATGAGTAACGGCCCTTCCTTAATCTATCATTGCTCTGGGGGGAACAGTAGATCTGAAAACAGCCTGAAAGCAATCAGAGATCAATCAACGGACATGTCAGCCAAACCTTTAAAGTATCAAAGTGACTCTCCAGAGATTACAGTTGCCCAGGGGTTCTTATTAAGACTGAATTGGAACACTATAACTGGCCAGAGTCTCTAAAATCGACATTCGATTAAAGATTAATCAGCAAACACAACACTCTTTGTAACAAATATTGAAACTATTTTATTATGTGATTATATATAATGATCCCGCATTAAGACTCTGCATCCAGAACTGTTTGTGGTGTATAGTTGCCATGCTTAATGTGGGTCAGACTTTAACCTTGTTGGATCAATACCAAGATTGGAATATAATAACACATATTAACACCTCAAAAAAACTTATCTTCCAGTCGCAGATATTTCTGCGCAGTCAGCAGATGTACTACTACAAAAATGATGAATAATTTTATGGCTTAGTGATTTCCATATGACCTTATATTTTATGTGCCACTGTAACATTTCCATATTTTGGCATCAGGAAATGAGGGGTGACTCTGCGAGACAGAGTTGTGGGTTCTGTTGTGTAGAGTGTTTAAGTGAATAATTTCTGAAAATTTTTAATAACCCATAATTCGAAGACAGGAATGATTCTTGATTTCAGTAAAATCGATCTTGTACATTATTCTATCTAGGTTAAATTTTGTAGTTGGAATAACACAACAATAAAGTAAAAAAGTAGGTTTGTTACTGAATTCAGATTAAAAAAATGTAGGCACCAACATCCAACAATCAATTCTACCTTAAATAGAAACATCTCATGACAAATGACAAATGAGTTCCTTCCCATGTGGTTCCGGGGTAGATCAGTTTCATTTTCCATGGGTTCTTCTTGGACTGTCATCTCTCGGGAGGACAGAGGTGCCCTTCGAGTGACAGTAAAGGAGGCTGTTCTCAGCTAACCATACTCAGGATTAGGCCTCTGTCCAGTGGCTTGTCGGCTGTCATCAGGGCCCTGACACCAGACTCCTGTAGACCTTGACTCCCTTGTCACACCTTCTGAGGTCACTTCTCACTTCCCATTAGGATTTTCCAACTAGTAAGTAAGTAGGCACAGCCACCAAGAATTCAAATGAGGAAGAGACCTTTGTTTTGTGTGTGTGATAAAGGGAGAGTATTATTTTGAGAAGCCAGTACACTCGTTCAGACCAAACCCCCTGATTCTCAATTACTGCAAAATTCTCATAGTCAAGAGATAGTACTAGAGAATATATTCATAACCGTTGCTAAATTGGCCAAATAATATCAACACGCAGCTACAAATCAGTAACCACTGTTCTCTAGAACTGCATAACTACTTGTGTGTGTTTGATTTATATATTTGATTTGTAAAATAAAATGATTTATTTGATTTATTTATTTGAGTACTTCTCAAAAAAAAGTTCCAGTAGGGGTTTAAAAGTGTGCTTGTTTTCAGATAAGTATGTGTGTGTGTGTGTGTGTCTTAGAGTAGGTAATAAGTGCAAACATTGCTGCTGCCCAATTAGGAATCAATTCACGGATTCCCCCTTTACCAGTTCTGAAGCACCAAACTGCATGCTCAGCTCTTCTCTGGAAATCGCTTTTTAATTGTGACAAACAGCCGTTCTTGCGTAGCCGTGCTGGCACTACGCTCCATAACTAATCGTAATGTGGACATTTTACTCTTATGAATGGCTGCTGTGCTGCTGAATTCATAAACTCTCGGACACTACAGAATGGATGTAATATTTCGGCTAGCAGGCATTTTCTCTGGATTACGGGAAACTCTTCAAAAGGGATTTGCTTCTTGCTTAATGTGACCATCAGACTTTATTATATAATGTTTTAAAATGTGAACATTTAACATTTAAACATTTGCAGTGAGTACGGATAAAGGACACAGTTTGTTAGTCCTCGCCTCTGCGCTAGCCTCTCTGGCCACCATCTAAACAGGAGAGATGGAGATAAAGTGTCATGGTGACAGGCAGCCAATCGGAGCTGACAGTCCTACCCCTTCTCAGAGAAACAGAGCTGCGTCCGGCCAGTTTTGTAGCCACTTCCTCTGTTGGGGAGGGGAATAAAAAATGTCAGCTCCCTTTAGTCTCAGCGGCGACACCACGGTTGCAGGCAAGGTAGGCCTTCATGGCCGCTCTGTGTTTGAAGTCTAAGCACACACACACACACACACATACACACAGACAAACACAGATAAGTGTAATAAAGTCGCATGATGCTTATTGCTACCTCACATATGCAACATACGCATAATTCTGCTAAAGGTGCTTTAATGTTTTTTTTATTTTCATTACTTTGGTGATCATTCGTCTTCTGCTCACTACCCTATACACAGTAACAGACCTGTGAAACACTGCACTGTTCACGTGACACTGCAATTATGGGATTGTTTATGTTCCCCTGGTGACCAAGTAACATCAGTAGTGACCTTCTGACATGGATCCAGTGGGAGTTGAAGACTATGTATTAATACCAGCTCTAGATACCTGTCACAGAACATTTTGTTAACCGTAGTTAGTAAATTTCAAATTCAAATTCAAAATGCATTGTCATGTCACCGTGGGATTTTTGGTTTTGTTTTACTAAAATAATTTTAGACATGTCTTATTCTGTCTGTGAACGTATGGCTACAGGAAATGTATCTATCTATGTATCTTTTTTTTCTTAAAACCAAATGCTGGCTGGAATGGAGATTGATTGTCGAGAATCCTGTTAAAACCACTGCTAAAACGGCCTGTTGCAGGCTGGAGCAGACATTAATCACCGAGACTGCCGAGGAACCACCAGGTCGGTACGTCCATCACCCCGCCTCATAAATCTGCTGCCGCTTTGGCTGGAGGAGGTGCGGAGATGGGCCCTGGATAGCCTCATAATCCCATTATTGCTGCTCGCCTCTGGCTGGACCAAGGCCAAGACACATATTACACAAATAAACAAGAGCTGCAGTGTGAGAGATGAAGTTATCCGGGACAGCGGGCCGGAGTTAAAGGGTGTAAAATACTTTTTATTCTTTTTCCTCCCCTGCTGTCACTGAGTCTATTTAATGGACCATTTATGACTTCAGAAGTAACTGTCAATTTGTCCAGTGGCATAGATCGAAGATGCATGTTTCAGATATGATTTAAATGATAAAAGCACCAACCCCTGCCTGTGCACGTACAGCAAGGTAAATTAAACATGATTCCACACCAGGGTGTGTAGGCGGGGCCACTTCCATTCCAGCATGCCAGTGCACAGTGAGACTGCAGTGTTCAGATCCCCCTTCAAATAAACGTGCTATATTTCATTTAAACGTACTTGTTGGTGCTGGAATAAAATAACAGGTCTGTAGCGGTAACAGACTTGTTCGAACAGTTCTGTGCTGAGTATTGCAAAGAACGCCCAGCAGAGCCAGAAAGCCAAAAGGAACCGACCTTTACGGCCTTCCCTCCCTCCTTTACCAATCATGGTCAGTTAAGCTCAGTCTGTTCCGTCGTACAGAACCCAGTTTGGGCTGAACTGACGGTCCATGGCCTCCATTAAATGAGCCAGGCTGGAACAATTGCTGGCGTACGAGGGCTGATTAGTCATTTCAGTGCAGCCACACACGTCACTGCAGATGCATCCAGTGCTGGATGGATATGTTGTGCGTGACACAACATATTATGAAGCCCACTGTCAAGGGGATGTACTTTTCCAAGGTCATGTTCTCAGCTGAACCCTCATTACTTCGGCCTGTCGGCTGCAATGTTGCTCTTATTCTCTTTCTGCTTAAACTTTTTTTTCTGATTTTATGCGGAGTCTGGGAGATGATATTATGGGTCAGGTAAACCTGATTTAACCACCCGGCACCCAGTGACACAGGACGGGTTCTGGCTCCTGCAACCCTGATGTGGCTACTGTGAGTGAGTGAGTGAGCACATTAAACTGATACTTGGCTTTCAAACAAGCTCCAGATAAGCAAAAGTGAATATGGTTTTATTCCATGAGAAAAATGATCCAAAATGAGGAATCCTCATAATGAAGGATTTCATTGTGGGCACTTCTGAAAATTATGTCTGCATCTTACAGATTTGATTTATTTTTACACAGAATAAATGCTTCTCTGAGTTTGGACACATTAGCACATTCAGGGCATTACTATATTAACATTTGCATCTAAACGGTGTGATTACGAACACATACGAAAGAGATGTTTTGTAATATAAAAAAGCGAAATGATCTCTTTATCTCTCTCCCTTGCTCTCTTTTTGTTTTCCTGGTGCAGTGATTTGGGGACAGCTCCAGAGAAGTGCTGAGCTATCTTCTGTTTGATGGCTCCAGAGCGCCTCGCCCACTGCAGTCTCTCCAAGCAGCCAGCCGCAGGATCGAGTTACGGCACACAGAAAAGCAACACAGCAGCAGCTCAACAGCGAGCCGATGCCTTCAACTTAACGGCTTCCAGAAGTAAAATGCTACAGCAGTAGCGTGGTTCTGGCAGGCAGACACGAAACGTAACAGCCTCTACACTGATAAAAACATTTCCAGTCGTGGCAGCTTAACGCTTTAGTTTAGTTTAACCCAGCCACCATCTGCAGGGTAACGACACATAGAGAGAGCATCACCATCCTGCCAGGAACGGCAACCCTTGCTGTTTATGCTCCTCACCACATACAGTACAGGCCAAAAGTTTGGACACACCTTCTCATTCAATGTGTTTTCTTTATTTTCGTGACCATTTACATTGTAGATTCTCACTGAAGGCATCAAAACTATGAATGAACACATGTGGACTTATGTACTTAACAAAAAGTGGAGACCTGACCTCCACAGTCACCGGACCCGAACCCAATTGAGATGGTTTGGGGTGAGCTGGACTGCTGAGTGAAGGCAAAGTGCTAAACACCTCTTGGAAGTCCTTTAAAATAGCCGCCCTTTACTCTGATTACTGCTTTGCACACTCTTGGCATTCTCTCGATGAGCTTCGAGAGGTCGTCACCTGAAATGGTTTTCCAACAGTCTTGAAGGAGTTCCCAGAGGTGTTTAGCACTTGTTGGTCCCTTTGACTTCACTCTGCGGTCCAGCTCATCCAAAACCATTGGTAGATTCTCACTGATGCCTTCAGTGAGAATCTACCAATGTAAATGGTCATGAAAATAAAGAAAACACATTGAATGTGTCCAAACTTTTGGCCTGTACATGTCCGCTCTCGAGAACTGATTCTCAAAATATGCATAAATTCCAGGGGAAAAAGAGACAGTGATTACATGGGGTGGGGGGATAATTCCTCAAGGCTCGTACTCTGGCATCTGCGACCCCTGCAGCATTGTGTGTGTTTAATGAGTTTGTTATGCAGTAACTGGGCCTTTTGCTGCCACTGTCGAGAACTGTCCGTGCTGCATGGATGAATACACAAACACACACATATTCTGACATATATAAAAAACCACACTGAAGTCTCAGTGGCAACCAGACAGGGGTTTAACGTGGTTTAGGGCCTTCCTAATTGGACAGATCAGTGTTTCCCTTTTTCTGGTTTTAGTTATTTGCTCATGAAAGCATGGAGAACAAGTGGGTGTATAGCGTGGGCAGCGGTGGTCTAGCGGGCAAGGAAGCGGCTCCTTAATCGCAGGGTTGCCGCTGAGGTGTCACTAAGCAAAGGACGCATTTAATTGGACACATTCACTGTGCGTACTGCGTGCTGTGCTCATCAACGACAATCATTTCACTTACACGTTTACATTATATATCTGAACACGAAACCCAGTGGAGTCTTCATCCAGCCTCCTTCAGCGGGACAGGACCGAAGAGAAAGAGAGTGGCTGACACTTGCCCTTGGGCCCGGTAGAGCGACAGGCTGCCAAACTGGGCAAGCATGCCACAGTCCATACATCTGGTCCTGGCCTCTCGCTGTGGGCAATTCACTGGCTCCAGCCACCCAGCCGTGAGATGAGTCACGGCCCATTCAGCCGGGATGGCTGGCCCTGGAAACTGCTTCTGTATGGATAAGTCCTGGATTTTACAAACGTTGGACCCTAAATTGAGCTTTACCTTGGTACTCGCGGGACTTAAAGGCTCATGCCCGACAGGGTGGAGGATTTTTGTGGTGTCGGTGTTATTCCTCTGTCACTGTAAAATGAAACACGTCGAAGTCTGAGGTACGAAGTGACTAAGGGAAGCTCGGCTTCCCTGACTATGAAAAAGATCCCTCAAAGCTTCCCCTGAGTCCACTTTTGCGTTACACATTATGTTTAATTTTCTTCACAAAAATAATAGCGTGAATATATCAGTGTTTATTTGATCATTGCATTCCATTTTCCAAACATGTGTATTCATGAATGGTCAAAACCACAGAATTTTTCAGAATCCTTTTTTGGAGGACTAGTTATCGTCTTTCTTCACTTCACATGCTAAAGAAATCCATAGACAAGAGTACGGGCAAATGTATTTTTGGTAACAGGCGGATCTTATGTCATGTGATGCTCAATGTAATGAGACATAAGCAAAGCGAGCGTGAGGATGATTCTAATTTTAGCCCCTGGAGACAATCAATTATCGTGGCTTTAAATAGAATCTCAGTGGTTAATTTCATCTTTCATACCCTGCTGGTGCACGTCTGGATATGGCACAATGACAGCAGGCCTTTCCAGTGCCAGCGTTCTCACCTTGTTCCCGCTCTCTCTCCGAGCCAATTTTTTCGGGCACTTCATTTTATCGCTGTTTACAGTTTTTCACTCTTCAAACAACATCAACAGCACATTTGGATATTTGGACAGGGAATGCCTGAGCAGAAAAAATCCCAGGAGGCATCATCTCTTCATTTGGAAGCAACTGTATCGTGTGGCAGGGGAAACAGAATATGAAAGGCGAGCGACCTTGTCGGAGAACCTCTGGCAACAGATTGGCTCCCTGCATTGATTTCCATTTCATCTTTGTGTTTATTTGGCCCTGCACAGCCAAATCTCAGACTTCTGTCAAGGACAAGGCAACAAAAAAACCCAGTTTCCCTCCATTTTATCCAGATAGCTTTATCATGTAGTCCAAAAAGAGAGCAAGTCTTTGTTTTCAGATCAGTCTATTGCAGAATCATCAGAAATTCTTTATTCTGCACTGAATGGGTTTCTGTGATGAAATATCACATATAAGGTTAGAAATTGGCACCTTTGCCACACTGGCTAATAAATATGGATGATTTCAAATAAAAAGCAAGGCAGTTTGCATGTTGGTTTGTGAAGGTTATGAACATTTTGTCTAACACAATATTTCATAGAGGAAATGCTTTATTGCACGTTGCATTCATTGACCTACAAGGATGCAAATTCCCTAAGCCCTTTTAAATACTTTTTGTATTAATTTAAATTAAGACCAGCCTAAAATTATCCAATGTGAATTATGGAATCTTTTAAAAACAGCTGACAAGTCTTCTCGCTCCATCTCTCTCGCTCTGATACACATATACATTTTCCCACAGGGCCACGGGACTGTCTTGTTTAGCAACCTGGCTTACCTTTGCCCTACTTCCTTTGGGAAGTATCAAGAGGAAAAACAAATGGCTTCTCCTATCCCCAGCTGTCTCTACAGGAGCCTCCTATAGGCTGAGCTGTCCTCCTTCTTCTCACTCTTCATAATTTCAAGGACATCATGGCAGAAGAGATAACAGAAATGGGACCTCCTTGCTACAAATGACAAACAACAATGATCAGTGCTCTGTTAAATCAAATACGCCCTTAAAAAAGCTCTCATCTTCCATCTCAGTAAAGTAGGGAGTCCGCGGCGAAGCCGAATGTAATATCGATATGGATAAATCATCAATAGTACCGATTAATTAAGAGATGTTGGGGGGAAGACGGTCCATAATTTTTTCTAAAAGAATAGTCTCAATTTAAAAAAAAAATGACGTCACATACACTTCAGTCTCTGTGGTCTTCCAAACCCCCTGACGTCTGCCACGCCCCATACAGCTGGATACACTGTCATCTAGTGGCCATGGTGGGATTTACACTAGTTACCATTAACAATGCTGCGTTCCTGTGTTCTAACCAGATTCTTTTATTTGCAACAGATGGCTCAAATCCGCTAAGAATATTTTCTCGCTGGTGCTTTGTGTCCCTTTCTATTATCTTCCTGGGTAGGTGCAGTGAGACCAATATATACCGACTCACCAAAAGCTAACATCATCTGGGTGGTAGTAGCGTCATGGGTAACACACTCGTCTATGAACACACCCAGGTTCAAATCCCACTTACTACCATCATGTCCCTGAGCAAGACACTTAACCCTGCGTGTCTCCAGGGGGCGACTGTCCCTGAATCAACTGATTGTAAGTCACTCTGGATAAGGGCATCTGAAATTACTGTAAATGTAATCATCAACTCCACCAAGTTCGATAAGACCAGTGCTTAGTTGATGGAAAGTGTGTAACTTTTCGTCCAAAAACGTTAACAAACATATCATAATCCCTCACATCAGTCTGTACTATTAAAATTATTCCGTTTTTTTTTTTTTTACAGTGTTTCTGCCCGTAAAGACACATTTCTGTCACCTTGTTCACCAAATAATTCGACAAATGACAAATCAGCAGGGGCATAACCGGTTCCTCTGGACTATCAATACGGTGAGACCAGCGTCCTCAGTACTGCTTATAACATCACTTAGTGGAATCAGACAACTCCAGACACCATTCCAAGGGTCAGAACGCTGTCCCCTTTGCTAACAGGTTTGCATTGGCAGCCACCAGAGCAGGTCGGATCTGGGACTGCATCGCCGGTGCCTGATGTTTGGCCCTCTCCCGCGGCCACTGTGCCACTGCTGGGCATGGCAGGGATGTTTGGCTGCGCGCCTTGATCCAGTGCCAGGCAGTGTTTGCACCACGCTGTCCAGCACGGCCACTGGAGGATCTCATCCTTTTTGAACCGAGGTCGCCATCCGTCACGTCACGCCCGCTTTGTCGTCGATACGCACAAAGTGTGCAATTAAGCAAGCCTACACCACTGCACACGTTCACACAGCAACTTCGCACACGCTTGCACAACGAGCACATGCATGGTTTTCTCCACACCACCCACATGGGGTCTTGCAATGCTACCCACTTCTCTGGGTTTTTTTTTAGCCAAGCTATGTTGCTATGTACATATAGTTTGCACTTTAATAAGAGAGATTTACCTGGTAGCGCATCTTTACATCAAGCACTACTTCAAGCACTGTTACCAAGATAGTCACACTACTCTACAACCTGCGATGGACGGTAGCGAAATAAATGTCATTTTTTATTTCTCTCTACTTCACTAAGGTATTTCCCTTTGGAAAGACATTCAAGTCAAATATAATAAAATTGACATTTTCATCCCTACATATAATAAAAAACAGTGTGTTATAACTCAATTAATCTATAAGTAAAGTTTGTTTGAATGACCATACAGCAAGCATTTAGGCAAAAAAACACGACATGTACAGACAGTGCAAGCCTCGCTCCCTGAAATCACCAACGGGTCTTTATTTTGAATTTATACAAATGCCAGTTCCTATTATAGTAAATTTGACTTGGCCAGGTTTCTAACTAAAGTCCGCCTGTTCTCAAACCCTTTATTCAATGGTCACTGTGTTTCACCCAACTGTTTGGCCTCTTTTGGCACAATTTTGACAGGCTTTTCACATAAAATTTGTTGATTAAGCAAGATCTCTCTTACATTTACAGCATTTATCAGACGCCCTTAACCAGAGCGACTTACAACCAGTAGTTACAGGGACAGTCCCCAGTCCCCCCCTGGAGCAACTTAAGAGGGATTCGAACCTGGGTCTTCTGGTTCATACTTCTAGGTGAGTGTGTCACTCACTAGGCTACTACCACCCACAGAAAGTTGATAGCAACACAAATCCAGGTATGACTAACAAAGGAGAAAACAGAGCCACACCATCCACATTTACATTTATGGCATTTATCAGACGCCTGTATCCAGAGCAACTTAAAAAACAAAAGCTTTTACTTTTGGTACTTTAGAACATTTGAAGGTAAATACTTTTGTACTTTTAAAAAGGAGGACTTTTGCTTATACTGGAGTACACAGCTTGTGTACTTCATCCACCTCTGACTAGTACTAATGGGAATCTATCATACTCAGTTTTATTCTGATTTGTTACGGTTGATGTGCATAAACACAACCAGGCTACTCAAATTCATCACTCCAGTGTGTTACACCTTCATCTTTTTTTTCAAGCTTTTATGATGTAACTGCCACCGGGAGCCTGAAGAAGAACATAAAATCTCATTCCATCTCCACAGAATGACTGGAGATTTAGGTTTGATAGAAGATCAAATGTCGCTGTCAGCTAAACTCTTCCAACGTCAAACACAGAAAATCGGATGCCATATCGAAAGAGATTAGAGAGCTTGTCCCCTAGCAACCTAAATCTTTTTTCTTAAATCCATAATGAGAAAAAAATTTATTCTCTTGATGAATATTAGTATTCATGCTCTGGAACAGTGGCAGTTGCTGCCTTGACATTATGATTTTTTATCATGGTTTTCTATTCCCAGTGTGCAGGGAGTAAGGGCGCCCTGATTTTGCGAGGTGAGCCTGCTGCTCCGGGGGGCGGCAGTTGATTCTCTAACTTGTTCGATTTCATGTTCAGTAAAACACGAAGTAGCTCCTTATCCGAATTACCAGTTCCACCTTAAATGATTCGCCGCAGGCTGCAATACTCGCATGGCGCCTGTAGGGGGTGTAGTTCAGCAAGGCTTACAGCATTTACATTTACATTTACAGCATTTATCAGACGCCCTTATCCAGAGCGACTTACAATCAGTAGTTACAGGGACAGTCCCCCCCCTGGAGCAACTTAGTGTTAAGTGTCTTGCTCAGGGACACAATGGTAGTAAGTGGGATTTGAACCTGGGTCTTCTGGTTCACAGGCGAGCATCTTAACCACTAGGCTACTACCACCACATAAGCAAACAGCATAGAAATGTGTTTCAGAATAAAGAACGTGTTAAATCTGTACATGGTGATGATCTCTGAGCCCACTCAACATCCTGAACTATTAAAAATGGTATCAAGTGTTACCTGTCTGGCCCAACACTGTTTTCACTAAACATTACACTTGGGAACTGTGAATTATTGATAAATGGCATTTTATACAACAAAACAAAAAAGCTCTGGGCCATTGATAACTCACTTGTTTAGGGTGAAATATGATGTGCAGAAATAGTATCAACTAATACTTTTCTGGCCCAAAAGCCTCTTAAATCAGCAGTTAGATGGTTGGAATTCTGTGACAATGATCTCAAGCATCAAAACAGTTTAACATGAATCTTTTGGAATGTTGTTTCCAAAGCTTGACCTCAACTCTATTGAAAATTTGAAGACTATAATTAAATGTTGGGTCTGAGGCAGGAGAGTTGCCAGATTTCCAGCCAAAATCAAGACTGTTGGTGTGCAACCTCAATCAAATATTAGGGTGCGTTCATGTACACACCCGAGTTCATTTTGGTCATGTGGACGTCCTACAATCCAAACATGTCACTTGGTGTGTCCAGCAGGGGGCGGAGCAGCTCCATTCATCCTAAGAGGCCTTCTTCTCAAGGCATCATGAATGGAACAATTTCTTTAGAAAGTCCCCGAAGCCCCCTGGATATTCATTCGAACCCACGGGTTAATTAGGAGCAGGTCATTGTTAACCTAGTCATGCACGTGGCAGGTTGAAAGCACACAATATTGTGAAGAAACTGTTGTAAAGCCTGTCCAGTAACTGGACCTCGGTCTGAAATGTTCAAGTTGACTCAGACGCCCTGCTTCCCAGATAATGATGGTAGAAATGTGAACGTTCCACACCGTACGGGTCGCAGGCATTTGACCATGTACCTCTTGGAATCATCGGGTGGTCCGTTAAACAAGGTCAACTACCAAGAACAACAGTTTCCTTTCTCAGTTGCTTTTATTAAAGTACGTTCTTGTTTCAGCAACAGCTTTTCTCCTTTTAATTGAACATAAGATCCAGATGTCGCTCACGCGTCAGATGATCAAAAATACCCACATCTCACCTGACGATGTGCGTAAATCTGCAGCGCTGCGGCAGCATGCATCGCCGAGAACACATTGTCCTAAAGGGGGAGAAGGAAGGGGTTGAAGGTCACTGCCATGTTTGATAATAATTATCATCGCACACCTGCTTCCCCACACTCATTAACTGCTAATATGCAAATGAGCCGCTGATGCCGGACAGGTCCGATCAGGAAGCACTTGTTCAGCTGCTGGATTTAATTAGGCTAATGATCAGTCACATTACTGTACAGGAGAGATGGTTGATGGGAAATTGAGAGCAGAGGTCAACAGGGTAAAGGCTATTGGAACTTTGGAGAAATTTGGATGATTAGAGAACATCAACAACTTGTTTTGTCCAAGTTGGTTCGTCCAACTTCACCTTCTCAACATTCATAGATGCATCATTCATTGATAACGTCGCTTGCTGATTTAATAGGGAAGAAGTTTTGGACTCATAAAGTGGAAGAAAAAAAAAAGATGTTCTATATAAATATTCTTTATATTGACATGAGTTTACTGGTGTGCTTTAAGAAGCAGTTGAAAACCCGCTTATTCAAAAAGTATCTCAGACAAATCTAACACTTACACACGCACATGCAGACACACTGCACAAAACAATACAATTTAAACAATTCAATTTATCCAAAGCGACCTACAGGAGGAAGACACCAGCAATTTTCGTTCAATTAATATAGAACATGCTCGGAGATTGTTAAGTGCTAGACGAAGAAAAAAAAAAATAATAAAAATAAAAATAAAAAAATATATAATAGATCATTTCTATAGATAAGGCTCAACTTGTATATATATATATATATAGTTTTTTCTTCATCTAGCACTTAACAATCTCCGAGCATGTTCTTTGCTGACAAGTTGAGCCTTATCTATAGAAATTGAACGAAAATTGCTGGTGTCTTCCTCCTGTAGGTCGCTTTGGATAAAAGCGTCGGCAAAGTAAAGTAAAGTAAAGTAAAGGTATGTGTTACTGGTACCCATGGTTCTTTGCTCAAGAACACAAACATGTACATACAGGAGTGGATTATTACCATCATTTAAATTTACGGCATTTAACGGACACTCTTGTCCAGAGCGATGTACACCAGTGATCTTCATGCTCGTGTAGTTAAACTTAAAATCAAATACCATCACAAGCCCTATTAAACTTTACGGTAAGAGGTCTCGGGCGCCACTGAGCTGTCCCAGTCTGCTGTAACATGCTTTTAGATGAGTAGACGTTTGGAGAAACCAAATATATATACATATAGCTACTTATTTTTTCCATTTGTTCAAAAATTATTTGTGGCAAATAACAGGAAAAGGCAATTCTGGAAGGCTCACTGCAACGATATCAACATGATGAAATATTTCTGTCCCGAGGGCAGCTTTCTCTTGCAGGAGCATGACCATGACCATGAGACCATAACCCCAATCCATGGGCCATGGGCATATCTGAATGGCTGATGAGTATGAAAATGATGAAATTCACATGATATGACCTTCAGCCACCAGCTCTTTAGAGCACAAAACTCTGTCCATCCCACCAGTCGGGTGACATAGCTTTGAGGATCCTTTATTTCCTTGTTGTTTGTCATTGGGGCGGTGGTGGCCTAGCGGGAAAGGAAGTGGACTTGTAATCAGAAGGTTGCTGGTTCAAATCCCGAAAGTCACTTCACTTTCACTATATATTTTATTTTAAATTGCTGTTCAAATGAGCATGAATGAAGCCTAAGATAAAAGTGTCACTTTTATTTTCAGATTTTAAAATATTTTTAATAAAGATAACAAAACACTAGAGGGCAGCTGAGTTCAGGTGGAGAACACTTTTCCTCGTTCCCACTTTTCCTTGAATTTCCGTAATTTTTTTGTCATGTTCCTTCCTATCCTTTTATTTTCTATCCTTTTATTTTCTATTCCATTGTCTGTTTCTCTTCTTCGATCTGTTCCGTGGTTATTTTTAATAGCTTTTCTTGTGGAGAATTTTAGCTGCTTTGCTCTACATTTTTACCTCTCTACTTCTTTCATCTCTCTCTCTGTGGCTGAGGGTCTCTGCCATGGCAGCGTGAACACGCCCACTGCAGGGCTAGAGGCAACATGTGGTAGTGATTTGGCTGTTTTACGGCCAGTCCTCCTGGGCAGGAGAGCGCCTAGACGCGGCTGGATCATGTCAGGAGCCGCTGGGATCGGGTTACTGTGACAACCCTGACACAGAGGTCGGCAGCACAAGCTGGTGGAGGAGTTGGTAGGGGAAGGGGGCTTAGGTTCTCCAAAGTCCTGTTTCTTTCTGGGCCCCAGTCAGACTCCATTGGTGGGTGCAAATCACCTATGCGCTTCGTTTTTGTAAAAATGTCTGCTGTTCTGTCGTTTTTCTCTCATCTTTTTCCTTCTTTACCGTCATCCAGATTTAGGCCCACATCTCTCCTCAGGAACAGGAACAGACCTACGGAAACAACGATGATGGAGCAGGGACACGGGAGTTCTGCCTTCACGCCGCCTGCACCTGACCCCGGCCTCATTGTGGTTGGACGTCGGCCACCCCGCCAGAGCTCGGCCAGGACTGTTAATCAGCAGGGTTTTCCTCTGACGCTGAGCCCAGATCAGCTCCAGAACCCCACACGCTGCACACACAGGCCGCAATTTACTGCCCTCAGGTCAGACCTGCCGGTTGTATTTCAGGAAGGTGGTGGTCTGCAGCAGGAGCTGAAACGGGGCACGTCATGACTCCAGCCCACACAGATGCACACTGGTTACAGTTCGGGACAAATTATCCACACCACCGTCTGAAGTCAATATTGCTTCATGGGACGTTGGACTGATTTTAAATAAACCGCTTTTAGAACCATATACAAGACATGCCAAAGAAAACGTTTAAAGAAATGGTTATGAGTGAAGGCGTAATCTTCATGCTGATTTCTATCGCTCTACTACAGTTATGTTAAATGCTGTATGTGTGATATGTCCTAAGCACCATAATTCAGTGATTTGAGTAAAGACCTCATGATATCTGCAACTCTTGCTTTGGGCAAGACAACGTAGATACAGTTTGACCTGTAAAAGGAGTATAAATGAAAGAAGAAAAGAAATAATCTACTCAGGATATTGTCAGTAGAAACATTTTGAATGCCTTTGTCAAGCGGTTAGTTATGCATCAGAGTGCCAAGTGCAAGAGCCTCCTGTAAGATTAATGAAGGTCACTAACTCCCAGATGTTTTCTTGTAATTAAAGCTTTGTTTATCAAGAGCATGAGTCACATCAAGAGGAAAAATATTCATTGTAATTATTCATAATACTTACTAATTCATGTGTAGCCACCCCATTTTGCACCTAATTCATCATGCTAATGTTTTGAATAAATCTGCATAATTAACTTGGTTACTTATTGTAATCGCTGACCGGTACTAAGTTGGTGGGCATTGATTATATTGCAAATTTCAACGCATATTCATAAGTTTCGCTTTTTTATTTGTTGCTCGGCTATGACAAGTGTTCACCAAGCAGTAGCACAGTCCATGCTAAGCAATTGACTTCCGCAAGAGCTTTGCTTTATAAAATGAAATGATGGTTACTGTGATACACAGCAGCACAGCACACGGTGCACACAGTGAAATGTGTCCTCTGCATTTAACCCATGACCCTTAGTGAGCAGGCGTCCGGGGAGCAGGCGCCCGGGGAGCAGTGTGTGGGGATGGTGCTTTGCTCAGTGGCACCTTGGTGGATCGGTATTCGAACCGGCAACCTTCTGATTACGGAGCCACTTCCTTAACCGCTAGGCCACCACTGCCCCTTTAGAGTCTAACTCAGCAATGACCGCAAGCATATTTTAAAATAAAATTACCAGTAATTACCAACTATTGGTTTGGGTTAATCCAATTTATATAAGCCTTTTGACGTACACCTCTAGCTCTCTTCTTGGATTGTCTGCTGTGCTGACTGTAAGTGCTCAACCAGGTACCAGGACTGTAAAATAATTTATTATTAATAAATGACTAATTTTAGATTGCGCATGTATTATTTAAAATCACTGTTGTTTCATGCATATTTGTGAGTGAGTGGGAGTCTATTGTGTCAAGTTAACCACGTGAAAAATTCTAGGACTTGAGCATCGAAAATCGAAAAGCTTCTAACCTGACTTTGTTTTTTTTCTTGTCTCTATTTAAAGATGGACAATGTATGTTTTCAGCAGAACCCTGAGAGGAAGAAGGGAAATGCTAGGGCCAGATCACACATAATTACGTCAAAAACGCAGCAGCGGTCCTCATCCTGCTCTGGATGAAAGACCAGCCTCAGAAGCAAAGGGAAAGAAGGAGAAAATGACAGAGGGCTGATGAAAAAGATGAGTGAAGATGAAAAGTGCTTTTTGAAGTGGCTCTCCACATTACCCCGACTCAACCCACCGACCTCCCGGTTTAATCCGAAGACACTGTTACTCTCTCAGCTTCTTCATACTCAGTCCCCCCGCAACCCCTCCCCATGAACTGCATGTCTTTAAAATATAGTGGAGATTTTTACATTTTTAAATTTAAGTGTGCGTGTGTGTTTGATGAAAATCAAATCCTCATTATTCTCCTAAAGTGTGTGTTAGAGAAGGGGCATGTTTTAAAGTGCCCATAAAGACCAGAAAAAGTGACTGTCATTGTGAAACACTGCATCACAGCACACGGTGCACACAGTGAAATGTGTCTTCTGCATTTAACCCTCACCCTTAGTGAGCAGTGGGCAGCCATGACAGGTGCCCGCGGAGCAGTGTGTGGGGACCATGCTTTGCTCAGTGGCACCTTGGCAGATAGGGATTCGAGCCGGCAACCTTCAGATTATGGGGCCACTTCCTTAACCGCTAGTCCACCGCTGCCCCACGCTAGGCCACCACTGAATGTGTTCATGAGAATGCAGTGTTTGTGTGTGTTCTGTCCTGTATATTTTATATCTCTCCAGGTCGGTGTAAATGGACTGAGATATCGTTTGCAGCAGTGTCCCATGCACCCAATCACATGAGAAGGCCCACGGCTATTAGAGATAAGAGGACACCAATTCTGAGCAAGGTGACCATTTGTCCCCAACACACACTTGAACACCGCTACCCCCGCCTCTCCATGCAGGGCTCCAGACCATCAAATGTCCGCAGAGCTTTTCTGTCTTCAGTGTGTGAGGGACATAAAATGACATCAAGAACTGTGTTCTGAATGAAAGAACACAGAGGAGTCACACTTTTTTTTTTGTTTTAAGATATCTTGGTAACATTTGATACCATTGGTAGAAATTGCGATTATTCTAATACAACTGTAGATGATTCTGAGGCGAGAGTGAAGTGATTGTCATTGTGAAATGCTGCAGCACAGCATACGGTGACACAACGAAATGTGTCCTCTGCTTTTAACCATCACCCATGGTGAGCAGTGGGCAGCCATGACAGTTGCCGGGAGCAGCGTGTGGGGATGGTACCATGGCAGCTCGGGACTCAAACTGGCCCTTTTCCTTGTCCACCAACCAGCCAGGTACTACTGAGTGCCATCACCACACATGACACCCCAGGTGTTGTTTTACAATGACAAAGAATTTTAACTTCATTCACTTGAGTACAATAATCAGAAATTTGTAATTGAATATGTCACATTGTGGGACACTACGTCTGTCTTAAAGTGTGCATAAAAAAAAACATTTTCTAACTGGTTTAAATTATAACCAATCAAGGCTGCAAAGGACTGAGTATTTCATAAATTAAATATAAATTCTTTTCCCTTTTATATCTCTGTGTTTTTATACAGTCAGACAGTTTCGGAGATCAGATATCCATGTCTTCCTGACGGTTCAGTTCACAGTTTGCCCCAGCAGTTTAATGAAGTCTAGGTAGTCATCGCCCGACCCTCTTAGCTAAGGGATGCGCTGGTGTCAAAAGCCTCCCCGCTGCACGCAGGCAGTAATTAACAAACAGTCCAACGGCCATTAGCAAACACGGAAAAGCTTGTGCAGACATGGCAGCGAGCCACGAAGCTGCCCCTTTCCCTCAATAATCGCCCTTACTGGAGCAAGGAACCCCGTCTGGGTCATTCTCCCCAGTAGCAGTCGTGGTTGCCAGATTTTTGAATTCCAGAATATTTGAATTGAACTGAACTGAGCGGAGCTCTCTTCTGGAGGGGCTTGTGAGGACCAACCTGCTGAGGGATTTTGATGAGAGATCAGAAGGGGGCTCTCTGCGCTACCGCCGCTGAGCCCCAAATTCAGAAGAGACACCCCCACCCATCCCCCATCCCACTTCCATCTAATCTGTTTGACTTCTAATGCCAGCCGTTTTAGATTCCAAAGCACCACACAGTGGCATTTTTCCAACCCCTCCTCAGCATCCGCAGAAGGGATATCCAACGCCCAGCATGAGTTTGGAGTCACAGCTTGAAAAATTAAGTCTTCATCTTGCTTTCATGATGCCCCTATAGGAAATCATGCTTTTTGTTAGAAAAAAAAGAAAAAAGAAAAGGAGAGCGAGGACCGAAGCTGTACAGTGAGAGTACTTCTCATTTGCATTTACAGTGGCTAATCCTGCGGTCCTGCAGCCTGCGTGTTGGCGAGGTAAGGGGGTGGCTGTGTTTTGACAGGGCAGCAATCTCCTGGGACGCCTGGGCCCTAAGAACGGGTCATCGCTCCTGATGGTGTCCGTGTCAAAGCCGGCGCGCGGAACAGGAGGCGATGATGGAGCTGATACATATGAAACAGGCCTCATGCATAAGCATGAAGCGTCAGCTTCGCGGTGTGTGCGTCTGTGTGTGCCCGAGAGTCGGTGTCTCAGTGTGTGTATTCTCATGTGCCTTTGTGGGTGAGTGATTGAAAGTGGTACGCATGTGAGCGTGCCCGGGTTTTTGTTATACACTCGAGTTCCTCCGTGAGACCACGCCCCCGAGTTCGGTAGTGACGCGTGTCGAGAGTGTGACGCTCCAGTCTTTTGTTTTGACAGGGTGTTTAAGACTTTGTTCCTTACTGAGCTGGACGAAATACGGAGAGGAAGACCATGAACGGTCTTCCCATCTGAATACGCCGCCAGCCAGGAATACAGAGCAGGTATTTCTGAAAGAACATAAAGAACAAGGACAGGCCCTGAGCTTCATCAAGCTCGCGCTCACATTTGCCTGCATTTACAGACTCCTTTCCCGCGAGGGGCGGGAGGGGGGCTTTCTCTTGCCTCAATCACATCCAGGGTTCCAAGGTCAAGATCAAGCCTGGTGTCGGGCGGAAAGAATCGCAAAGGACCCGGCCTGTGCTTTCACCACCCACGAATGGAGCGCTGCTGGACGCAGAAGACCGTGAACCCTGCTGGATGCAATCAAGGCCCCAGGAGCGGCCAGTCACTCTCTTGCACGCCCATGTAGACGGACAAGGGTGGGTGGTAGCGATGAAGGTACAGAAGTACTGCCGTTATTTGCTTTCAACACCTCTATACATCCACCACCTGGCTGTTATTTTGGTAATAATATGTATGGAGTGCATTTTGGTTTCTCCTGGTCCCCCCTCCATCTTTCAGAGCCCTCGTTTGCAAAACCATGGCAACGCTAAGATGGACAGGATTGAGAGATAGCGCTGAGAGGCAAATGGAACACGAGGGCCGTGTCCACTGTCAGTACAGCAGCATTGTTCCTCAGGGAGAGAGAGCAGGAGCCAACAACAATGCACAGTCAGATTGGGCCATGCATATTAACACCAACGGGCAGGCCACTACCTCTATAGAGAGAAAGAAAGGAAGAAAAAAGCAAAAGAGAGCAAGATGAAAGGACACAAGGACAGCGTATGAAAGGATAAGAGTAAGGTTGAATGTGATTCACTACAAGTTTTAAAAAAGACTACCCCCCCCCCCCCTCCCTTTTGAAAAGATTGTGCACCCCTGTAGAATGGTAGGTCCTGTAATTGATGGACTGGTTGAACAGAGCAGACAATGGAGCAGTGCCATATTATTCAAACATCACCCAGGTCCAGGCGTGAGCGAGGCCAAGGTGTACATGGAGTGCTGGAGTTTTGCAGAGGTCCAGAGTATAAAAGGGCAGAATTTCTACTCTTCTGTGTGTGCTTGTCTATAGACACACACACGGAAAAGCTTGTGCATATATGTGTGTATATATACACACACACACACACACACACACACACACTGTGTATAAAGCATATGAACAAACATTTTTTAAAAATGGAAATGGTCATGTGTTTCAGATACTGTTAACCATTTGGACTGAAAATAATAGTTCATATTATTAAACAAATTAGAATGAAATCACCTCATACATTGTGGCATAAATCTTTTTTTTCTGATCAATTTGCATTTTTGCACCATTGGGGATGAATTTGAAATTATGTGTGTTGATGTTTTTTTTTTTTTTTCATTCCATGGCCATGAACTATATTTAAATGCTTTGTAAATGTCAAGAAAATGAGAAATGAGGGGTAGGTATGAGAAATGCCATTCAATCTCGGAGAGTGACACGGAGCAACGCACCAAGTCCAGCATGGGGCAGTGTGTCCCTGACACCGGGTTCAATTTATCGCAGGCTGCTCCATTCTGCATTTCCATAAGCATGATATATAGCCCGGGATGTATTATGAAACGGCAGCATTATTCAGTGTAGAATTAGATCTTGCTGAAATATGCAAGGTTAATCTATGGGGAGTATGTAATATGTTACAGCCCCATCGGCAAAGAAAATTGTGCATTGTGAATATTGCTTAGGTAGGGGGCTAGACAGACAGACAGACAGATTTGACAAGGTTCTAAGTTTTCTTCTAAATAAATATATGGCTTGGATAAAATGATAAAAATCAGATCTATCACTTCGTTTATTCTGACTTTGCAAGAGTTGCAATGAACCAGGCACATTACTCCAGGCCCGGGGTGCTCATAATATCACACTGTGTTTTTCTTTCACTCTGCTAACACAATTCCTCCATGTCAGATGTGTATAATATCCAGGCGTTCCGGCAGGGCCGCCGGGTGCATACGGAATGATGCCATTAATCCTCGGGGGCAATCTCCCGCTCGGAATATGAGTCGAGGGCATTTGCATGCTGCACACATTGCCAGGTGCCTCGCCGAGGGTACAAACTCAATTTCCTGACAACAAGGTGGAGGGTAGGGAGATGCGGTGCCAACGCTTGGCCTCCCTCCTCCACCATCCCGCTCTTTTCTTACCTTATTTCTCCTGTTAAAAGCAGGGTTTTCAATACATTGCGGAACGGCCCTGATGCACCAGTGCATCAGAAGTAGCCTTGTTATCTTACAAAAACGAGCCAAAAACAGACTTGACTGGAATAAGGAAATAATAAACAAACAAATAAATAAATATTGGCAAAGATGGTAAACAAGAGCTCCCCTACCAGTAAAACGTCACCAAAGCATCAAAAATTGTCACCAGAGCTGCTTTCTATTCATCAATCAATCAACCCCTTTTTCTCTCCAATCCTGAATCACACACATTACAGTCTTTTTAACAACACATATTTATAAAATAAATCAAATAGAAATCATTCAGTTGTTCTATAGGTGCCTAATTTACTTAATTAGTTAAATGCCGAATTTTCACACATTTTACTGAACAAATTAAAAAAACATTAAGAATAATAATAATTATTGCACAGACAAATCTTTCGCTGTTGTTCTAAATTCCCAAATCATGCCCAGAAAATGTGTTTTTAAATGTATTATATTATGAATTATTCTATATTATTATTAAGATGTCTGGGTTGATTACCATTTAAATACAGCTTAAAATATCAAAAATGACCATTGATTGAACAAGAACAAAATATATTCTTATGACAATAATGACATAATTAAAGAGCTTTTTTGTCATGTGCATTACTGTTTCTTGTTCTGATCAAATGCTTTTATTCAGTGTGCTCAGGTTATAAAGCAGTCATTTATCAAGGGTTGCAAGTAATTAGGAAAATTGTTCAGTTTGAATGTCCCCAAAGTTGCATGTTTGCAATTTTAAATCACTGATGAAAGATATTAAAAGAAATTTTCTTAAAACTTTCTTTCCCTACAAACTCCCCCCGACATACACACACAGAAGAACAAGCAACATTCTCAATAATGGCACTTTACTATCAGTGTGTGGTCCTCAGTGCTTTGTCGCTTTCACCTCAAAGTAAGTAGACAAGGGTGTAAAGTCCTAAGAAAAAAAATCATTTAAACTTTTTTTTAAAGTCCTCTCCAAAGCTACAAGCTGTCTAGACAACCCTCTGGCCTCCTGGGTAATTACATTGTCTCTTTCAGTCACCGTGGAACCTATCGTCACGGTGATTATGACAATTCAGACGCTGTTCAGCACCAATCCTGTACAGGGCGTATTTTTTTATTATCCACAAGTCCACTGGGAGAAATCCTATAGAGATAATGATGATAATGAGGTGGCGGAGCAGCACCAAAGAAGAGCAGAAAAGAAGGTGTCCGCTCTTTGACTCAAACCCATTCCTTCACTGATCTTGCCATATTAGCCCCCTCCCTTTGTCTGATTTACATCTGCATGTCTCTCGTACCGCTCCCTCGCTCTCTTTCACCCTTTTCCTTCCTTGCTCTGTCCACCTCTCAAGGTTGCTCACCATAAATTGATTTTTAATACTGCCGAATTGTGAGAAGGGGGTTCAGGCCTTTATGAAGGAGAAGTTATGGGGTCCTGCACTTACTCCACATAATCTTTAGGGTGAAGACCAAACAGGCACCTCTGTTTTTATACTCCCAGGGTGGTAAGAGGCCTATGAAATCAGGCCATGAAAGCAAGCGGGCGAGAGAGACCAGAGAAGAAAAGAAGAAATGATGGAGAGAGACGGATGTCTGCTCTTTGGGAACAGGGATTTGCTGCTCCGATGCTTTTAGTCCGATCTGCATCTAATTAAGCCCGGGTGTCAGGATCTGTCCTTCACCTCTGTCCTCCGCTGTTTCTCTCTGTCCCCGTTATCCTTCCATTCTTTCACATCGCTCCACAGAAATGCTTCATGTCTATTCATGCACTAAGACCATCAAACTCGGGCAGGAATTATTAGGTTGCCTGTACGCCCTGGGCCCAATAAAGCATGAACTCATTGCAAATTTACACTTTAGAGTGCTCGGGAGACCAAATGATCTCCAAAATAAATATGATTACGTGAACTCCAATGAGCGTTGCGACCTCTTTTTATTCAATTTGGCTACAGAGCAAATATTACTTTTTGAAAATTGTTCTCTGCGCGATTCACACACCCGATGGTGGACTGATATGCCAGAGCTGAGGCGTGTATGCTTTTAAATAAAAACCAAGACCTCGATTAGCATAACAATGATTT
Source organism: Denticeps clupeoides (assembly GCF_900700375.1). NCBI lineage: Eukaryota > Metazoa > Chordata > Actinopteri > Clupeiformes > Denticipitidae > Denticeps > Denticeps clupeoides. The sequence continues at coordinate 21,833,500 of NC_041709.1, read as the reverse complement.
CTCTTAAGATCCCAACTCTGCCACAATCGGGCAACCGAGTCCCTATTGTGCTGCATACGCAGAGCTTCCCTCCCCAGTCTTATTTTCTTTTTTGTCCACGCGTGTGTGTGTGTGTGTGTGTGTGTGAGTCCGATAGAAAGATACTGTGTGTGCATGTGTAAAACATCAATCCTTTACATTTCCAGCCCCACCACCAGACTGACCTTGGGCCAGAATGACATCTATTTGCTGGCTGGCTGCACACATCTTTGGCAAATTGTATGTGCCAGGCTAATTTGTTTTTATGCACATTTAGACAAGAATGTAACGCACCAACAGGAAGATCGAGCCTCTGGTTTCGCTTGCTGCCCCTCCTCTGCATGTGCATATTCCTGTGTACCTGTGTGTGTGTGTGTGTGTGCGCATCTGAGAGATGCAGAAAAAGGAGATTGAGGATGATTGCTTGGCTGTTTGTCTTGATGCATGAGCAATGCTGCAGCGGTGTCCTTGCCCGAGATTCGCCGATCCTCGTCTTATACAGACCCTCAACTCTCCAACTCACCCGCATGGTTTGTCCATTACAATATATTCGCAAAACCGGGGTGACATATCAGTGAAGCCATGGCTACCCTGGTCTTGCTGCCTGTCAAGGCAGGGAGAGATAATGCGCCTGCTATGTAATAGGTCTGTCCTTATCTGCGGTTCTATTAACACTTCCATTAGATTATCCGTATGAACATGTGTGCCGTGGCTCAGGGAGGGAGAGGGCGAGAGAGAGAAATGAGCCTGTCCTCCTATGACCACAGTTCATCTGTAGCATATGGAGGTGTCTTCATATTACATGCCAAAAATAGGGTCCCAGACAGGAGGTACGTACATTTAGGAGAAACTCATAACCGTACACACACTCCCTCACTGATGTACATATGCGGTCTGAAACATATGGGGGATCTGTAGCTAATGTCTTTTTAAGCTAAAATTGGAACATGCATATTACACAAACATACAGTTCTCACCAAAATACAACTCAAACACAGTACACACATACACAACATTATTTAACTTTCCTATTTACTTTATATAACCATCCATGGGGCAGTGGTGGCCTAGTTAAGGACGTGGCCCCGTAATCAGAAGGTTGCCGGTTCGAATCCCGATCTGCCAAGGTGCCGCTGAGCAAAGGCACCGTCCCCACACACTGCTCCCCGGGTGCCTGTCATGGCTGCACACTGCTCACCAAGAAGGGTGATGGTTAAAAGCAGATGATTACATTTTTACAAAAAATGACTTTACCAAAATATACATCATACAACATAATACAACATATTCATTCGACATTTATCAAAATGTTAATCAAGAAAAGCATTAGAAAAAATATTAATTACATGAGAGAATATCTCAAATCACTGCTTTCAGCAGCTCCGCAGTGTTTGATGGCTGAGTGAAATGCATAGTGCATAGTGTTCTTTTTTTAAAGCATATAAATTTCAGTTAAATAAAATTTCAAAACACGGATCCGCACCTGACATTCTAGAACTGAGCGTTGTGATACAATGGATGAAGGACATTTAAGTTTGACCTCATGTATTATGTTTTGCTCTTTTGATCTGAATCTATTGTTTGTGGGGCATTTTAAGATGTGCAGATTAGATATTGTTGTTTTTTTATTTTTGAGAGTGAGATCCAGCCAACTTCAAAACCAGAAGCTTGTGAAGCAATATAAATTCAAGCAATGTCATGATAATGATAAGAGTATAAAAAGCTGCAGGTTGATGCAATGCATGCAAAAGATTATTGTGAACTTTGCTTCAGAAATAAGTTTTGTGAGAGCATATTCTTGTTCAAACTGTTTTACATATAACTGGCAATGGTATTAATTGTGCAGATCTAATATGGTACATTTGCATCAGTTCTATATAATGGAGAACATGTGATAACTCTAATATCGTGCTAGAATGAAAAAATGATTATGTACGCACACATTTTTTTTGCATTTGTCATATTGCTTTCCATTGTTTATTTACATTAATGTGCACAAATGCAGCGCTGCACAGCAACCGTAAGATTTCCCTTTCAAAAATCTATTAGAAAAGTAGTTTTATATAGGACATTTCGATACCTTTCTCAATGTGTAAGGCTACTTTTTACATTGCTATCCGAGAGTTGCTATCACACTCTCGGATCAATCCATAATTGTTTGACTTGAAGAGCTTGTGTTTGAATTTTTTTTTAGTTTATTGATAAAATTGTACAAAATACAAGCAATTATGTTATGTTGTTATCCAAAGCATTGTGCTTTGAGCAGGTACAGACTAACCATGGTGCAACTGGGTATGTTCCATGTAAATGAGCTTTGCAGTGGGATGGAAATCTAAATTAAAATCATTGGGTCTGAACACATTAAATAATTGTCAATAAAATATTATAAATAATAGCTTCATATAGTTTTGCATTCATATTGTAAATGTATGTCCTCCCTTAATTAATTAATTAATTTATTGGTTTATACTTTGTTGCCCTTATGGGCCTTTTTACATTTCAGCTTCAAATACTGATTACTGATTATTGTTAACTGTGCCGCTCGCTATCATACTAAGTAATGGCTTCAGGGGTTATGATGAAAGAGAACAGTTCTCCTTCATTTTTTGGCACAGGCCTCATGCATTTAGAGTTATGAACAATCATACGCACTCATATGATTTCTGCATAGCATATATTCATCTATATATCTATATATTATATCACACACATTCTCAGTAATGCTTAACATTTCCAGATGCAGCACTAAAAATAAGGGCTCATTGTGTGCAGCAAGGGCTCATTGAGTGCAGCTCATAGTTTGCCTTTGATACATATGTTCAAACCCCTGATTTTCTCATGTTTGTTCCAAAAAGAGCAAAGATTTTCTGAATCTTCACCCTTCAATGTATTCTTCCATCTAACATTATTTTTCCTCCAGGCATGCAGATGATGGCTGATTCATTATATCCTGAGCTAATGGCTTCAGAAAGACAAGTGTCATGACTGCTTGGAATGTCTGTCCTTGGAATTGTATGACAGCAGTGTCTTATCCATGTTTATTCTCTGAAAGTGCCATGAATATTTAAGACACCAGAAAGGATTCACATCCTTTCACGTTTTGTTATGTTACAGTCTTATTCTACGCTACAAAAAGTCAACAATGGCTTAACTTAAAGTAATTTTCTGTCACACATAATGTAAATAAACCAATCAAACCTGCTGTAACATTACATCAATGCTAAAATATTAGGTGCACCAGATTGCTTTATTTTTTTTAAGTTTAGACATTGTTCACTTTTTACAGCATATGGATGGACTGAAAAAAGTAAACCATAGTAGTCGTTCGTTTATTGCCTTTTTTTGTTTACAGAAGTAAAAAATATTAGTTTGCTCTTTTAAATTAATTAATTTATAATTCTACTGACGTTATGGCAATGCTAAAAAGTGTGACAGATTGATTAAATCTGAAAGATTTCAGTGTACAATAGATTTGGCAATAGTTTTCTTTTACAAAATCTACTAGAAATCCAGTCCATTCTGGCAAAGAACAGAACATGCTTTCAAGACATTTAATTTCATTTAATAAAAACACAACACATACCTTGACAATGTTCTACCACCTGTAGTACATTGGGCTTATTGAACACTGCACACATTTCTTTCTATATGAGGTCTCACTGTGGACTGTCCATATCAGAGCATAATCCAAGTAATACATTCCAAGGAATTGTACAAACTGTACAAAACTATTTTGGCAGCACTGAAGGTCCTAAAAAACACAGTTGTCTCAATGATTTGGAAATTTAAGAACTTTTGGGACCACCAGAAACCTCCCTAGACCTGGCCACCTAACTTAACTGAGTAATCGGGAAAGAATGGTTTTGGTCATAAAGGTGGAGCACCAGTATTCACTTGTGGAGATGGGAGAGCTATCCAGAAGGTCAACCATAGCACTCCACTAATCATACCTTTACGGTAGAGTTGCCAGATGAAAGCCACTCCTCACTAAAAGGCATGTGGGAGACTGCTTGGAGTTTGTTGAAAAGCCCATTAAGGATTTTCAGACTGAAAGAAGGCTAGTCCGCAAAGAGGGTAAGATGACAGCAGCCAAAAATAGAGAAATTCTTTGACATAACCTACTCCAGAGTGCTCTGGATCTCACAATAAAATGATTCATCTTCCAACACGAGCCAAAGCACACAGATGAAATAACAATGGAGTGGCTTCAGGAGCAGCCAATCAAGCATCTCAGGAAAGTCCTAAAGATGGCTGAAGTGAAAGTGATTATTTGTCACATGTGACACACCACAGCAAAGCACCCAGTGCACACAGTGAAATGTGTCCCCATCCCCTGAGGGAGCCGTGGGCAGCCATGAAAGGACCCCGGGGACCAGTGTGTGGGGACAGTACGTTGCTCAGTGGCACCTCAAGGGCACTTTGACGACTCAGGATTCAATTATGATTTCCTTACTCGCTAAGCCAACCATTGTCTATACCCAAGAACACTTGGAGCTGTAAATGCAGCTAAATGTGGTTCAACAAAATATTAAGCAATGGCTGTGAATACTGGATTAATACGCTTTTGGCAATAAATAAATTGCATTTCTTTATAAAATATTTTTGCCTTGTCATTATACTTAAATCTATTTTAGAAAAAGACTGTAAGGTAAGCAAAATAAGGGAAAAGCGAAAGGGTGTGATTACTTTCTGGTGGCAGAAAAGGGTAAAGAAGTCACAAAAATGCAAGATATGATGTTCTGGATCAGTGAAATACATTTAGAGGTATTTACAATTTTCATATAAATCTTTTCATTTTATGATTTTTTATTTATTGTAAACAATTGTAATAAATCATGTGGCCAGATGTAGATTAAATTGGAAACTAAAGCCAACCTTTTGTTTTCTTGGAGAACTGGCAATTAAATGTTTTGTACATTTTGTACACACACACACACACACACACACACACACACACACACACACACACACACACACACACACAATCATACACAAACATTTAATTGATACACATTTAATAGCCAGTTAAAAAAAATAAATAAATAATCTATGTCTGGCCACATCCTTTATTTTACTAAAACTTTACTCCCATAATCAAAAATCAAAAATATCATCCAGAACTTGATCAGCACTGGACATTATCATCTATATTTACTTTTGAAATCACCAGGCATCGTCGCTCCCTCTTATTTAGCCAAATGTGAGCCACGAACAGCCACCAACCCCGAACATGATGTGTCAGACGTTGCCTGGCATTTCTCTTCATTAGTCACGACCGATTCGGACGGACCTACTCCATCTGAAGAGTACAGACGGACCCTGTCTTCCGGTCAGATGGGCATGTCACTCCCAACAACGCTAATGTGGGTCACAGTGGTGGAGCGTATGAGAAAGGGCCTCGGGCACAACCACAAGGCAAGGCATCTGATGAAATTATTACATTAACATGCAAGCACAGAAGCCTGGGTTATCTATCCAACACCAGAAGGAGCGATTAAGCTCCGTCTGAGCTTCACATGAAACCAAACAAAAGCGCTGCAATTCTTTAAAAGGCAAGACAGGCCACTTCTAAGGAGTGTGACAGAGTAAATGTGGTGACATTTCTTTAATTGAAAACATGGTTTTAACCCTTTACTATTTGACATGGTTTCAGGATTAACCAATATAAAGTTGCATTGTGCTCATTGTATATTAGGCCAGTAAGAATGCTACAGAGGTGCCACGAGTAAATATTTTAGGGCATAAAATGGCATCCTATTGGCTCGTGCGGCCACGAAACAGTTCACTAGGTTCTTATTCCCCACTTTATATATCTAGAATATTGTGTTTTTTATGTTAACCTTGTTTGTTTTATGGAATTTCCTAAAACAATAATAAGCAACTATAATTGTTTTAATCCAGAGGTGGATTTTAACCCCCCTCCTCATCCCAATTGCCACCTCCCATTCCATCGCTTGTGCTCGGCCGACTCACCTGTCATGAGGGTGAGCATGGTGACAGTGGGCAGATGTTAGCCTTTACCCAGGACCCCTTCTCTGCCCAGCGGGCACCACTGCACCACTGGGCACAGTACGTGATGAGACAAGAGTGACAGGCAAATGGAACAGCGAGAGTGTGGAAGGGAGGGAGAGAAAGAGAATAAGGAGAGAAAAGGAAGGAAAGAGACATCAAAACAGTAAATGTCTTCAAAATATCAGTTCAGTTATCCTAACAGAAGCCAAGAAGTTGTAATTAAAAACCAAAATACATATACAGTTTGACCACAGTAAACTGTACACAGCTCCTCATTAAATTATTTAACACACAAATGTAAGGAGGTCCATGTTTGCCCTGGTATGATATATGGGAAGCATGTTTTCTCATGCTTTATGGGCAGCTTCATGCATCTCAAGCAGGCCGTCCAGACGGCGAGATGTCCGTTGTCGTGTCTGGAGCTTGGGCCGGGGGTTAGGTGCATGGTGTCTAGACAGCATTTGTGCCCCGTGTCTGCCGGGGGTGATTGCTTTATGCAAATTTTGAGACGGAGGGGTGACAGGCCCATCCAGTACCCGTGTCATGTGGCCGAGATGGGGGGAAGGACGATGTCACTACAACCCGGTTCATGTTCCCCTCTTGAGATTAGCATGGCTATTGTTCTGGAGGAGGGAGCTGCATCTTTATAGGGCAGCTGTACATGGCTAAACATGGGACAGGGAGGAGTTTAGAGTCTTCACAGGATTGGTAATACAATGCTACTTTAGCATTTCAAAAATAATAGGAATAGGATTTGGTTGTTTTTTTTATTTTAAATCTTATTTTAAATTTTCTGGCTCTGGTTCTTTTCTTGAGGAGACTTTGGTGCAATATGTAAACATGAGCACAATTTCACACAATGCAACAGAATGTTACTGTCTCATTAACATGCTGCTGCCCCACTTTAAACTGTTCATCAACATTTAAGCCAATCAACATTTGGCATATTGTCCATCAGAATTCATTTGTCCTGCATGCTGCAGAGTATTAAGGATTCAGCTTGTTTCACCCAAATCTGTGGAAGTGTTAATGACCCTGTTTTTTTTTTTAATTCATGTTGTTATGTATCCTGCACCAACTGAAAATCTGCTTTGCGAAAATGCTATACAAATAACGTTTGACCACACAATGCATGCATGCAGCCCATTCAGAAAACAGCCCCATTCCTGAAGCAGCTGATAGTGGTTTATTACAGGGTCAGAGAGCACTGTCATTGCATGCATGTGTGAAAAAAAAACTTTCTGAAGCTCTTCCATGCATATTTGGTGCTGATAATAGCTGCTTTAATTATGAAAGATGAGCGGCAGATCCCTCCAGGGCCAGCCCTGGGTTCTGCATGGGACTGTTCTGGTGTCAGTGGTGAGAGAGGGAGGCAGGTGACCCGCTGCCTGATCGCATGATTCTGTGCCTGAAGCCACATTGGAAAGAAAACCTCTGTTCAGTTGCTCCCAGCCTCTCACTCTCGGTCTTTTCTCTCTGACCTCAGTGTTCCGTGGATCACATGACGCCAGTCCAGTGTGATCACAGGATGTGTCCAGAGACCTACATGCGACCTCTGACCTGAGTAACACGTGAAGAGGCATCAGGTGAAAGGGTATAAGACAGAAAATAAAACCAGAAACAAGGCTCACTGGTGTGACGTTCTTCTGAACAAGTATGCTGTGTCCATTTTAGATAATGAGGTTGTGCTATTTCTGTGATAATTTATAGGTGTGTATGTGCACATCCACATGTTTAAATACGTGTTTCTGGGATTTACGTACAGTTGTTCATAAAGGCAATGCATATTTGTATGAATAAGTATGTATTTGTGGATATGAATGCTGGCACGTTTGAAAGTGTGGTTTTGTATGTACATGGGTGTGTGAGTGTGCTTGTGTGCGTTCAAGTCTGAGTGTGTCCATCGGTCTGACCTCTTTAGCAGTGACCCATGGGGGCCGTGTGGGCCAGCAGTGCCTGCCTTCCTCCTGATTGTGCAGCTAACCTGCCCTCCACTGAGAGGCATGAATGAGCAAGAGCAAAGCCTGCCCTGGAGCTGACCCCACACTGGACACTGTGTGTGTGTGTGTGTGTGTGTGTGTGTGTGTATGGATAGATGAAGAAAATAAACATAGTGCTCCAGTTGTCATAGGAGAGGCCTCGGGGTGTGTTGCATCTGTGACACATTAATTCAGAACAGTGCTGAGAAGCTGTACACACACACACACACACAGGTGAGGGGTGAAAATTGTGGCTTTTCCTAGGTTAATGGAAAAACTGCATAACAGTGTGAAAGAATGTGTATGAAATAGTGTGTGCACAATCGCACATGCTCATTCTCACAGTTGCACCAGGGGAACGGGGTCAACTTCATGTCAAAGACACAGACCAGAGAGGTCTGTGCTGATTCCATTAGCTTAAGAGAAAATCTATGTATGTGACTGTGTTTACATGTCTGGGAATAAGAGAGAGGCAAAAAGAGAAAGCAACAGATTGGAAATAGGTAAACCAAGTACTGACTGAAGAGTTCTCACCGATAAACGACACATCTAACTCACAATAAAAGTAGAAATCGACATGTTTAATTTTAATACAATATTGTAGATCATACTATTATTAAACTGCAGGACATTTTTCCTGTCTGATGTATATCTTTTTTTATATAGTCATGTATATAGTCAAGGCCTGACTCAGGGTCTGCTCTGGCTCCGTGTTCGGTTTTACATTGTCTGTGTTGTCTCCCTGATTTCCTGATTGTGTGCAGCTTTTTGTCTGTGTATTTAAGTAAGCCTAGTGTGTCGTGTCACCGTATGGTCATTTTGCCCTGTCTCGCAATTGTGCCTTATTTTGTATAAATCATCAAAATAGTTTCTGAAGGTTTAGGTTCCATTGCATGAATAAAAGAAAGTAGGATGAAACCGTCTGTGAGAGGTGATGGACATGAGACTGTTATTTTTATGTTAAATTTTAAGAGTAAGAATTCTTCAGAGCTCATAGAAACAGAGCTAAGAACGATGATAGCTCTGAATTTTCAGGTAATCAGTAAGGGAGAGAAGGAGATGGTATATATATTGTGTTTGCTCCATGCCAAGCAGCAGTCATGGCCTCTACCCTGGTCCTCCGTGCGGACGTATCTGTACTCTAATCCCAATGGGAGAGTCCAGCCGCTTCCTACACCCCTAACATATGCCCAAACAGCCGACTGCCATGCTTTTTCTGTCACACACGCAGGCACACGCTCTGTAGGTCTCCGGTGCCCTCATCACGGCGGGTTAATAGCGGAGCACCAGCGTGCCCATCTACCCTGGCTCTGTTCCTGCTCCCCCACTGGGCTTATATGGCTCCCACTGTGAGGCTGTGCCAGCAGACCGCGCTCAGCCACTCACCCAGTCAGGTCCAATGCAGCCGTCACCAGCGCAGTTCTGCTTCAGGGTTCACAGATTCAGGCCGCTTTGAGCCCAGAGCATCTGCATTTTACTGCAAATTTATATTTCAAGGAATGATATTTCAAAACAAATATTTTGCAGGATATAAAATATCATCTTTTTTTTGTATTTCAGTTTTTTTTTTTTTTATCTCTCACATGATCACACATGCAAACAAAAAAACACAAATATTCTAGCACACTCCCTCCACAAGCCCTCAGGGGCAGCAGGCACTCCTCGGTGGCATAATTCCTCGTGGGAGTGGGAGAGGGTGGGTTGGACAACCATTGTCCACTGCAAGAAGCTACAGTTTCTGCACTCTTGTTCTCCATTTGCACCACCTCGGTCTCAACCATCCAGGTGTCCTGTATTCCCTGACGTCCCTTCTGTACCCACTTCAGCCACTCTGAGTGCGTCCTCTGCCTGACCCTCCCCCCGGCATCGGGAGCCCTCCTCCCATCTAACTGCTCCCAGGTCAGTAATGGACTGGCCCCTGGTTCTCTTTGTAAGTCACCTACAAAACGCTCCCATTGGTCCAGCACCCACCTCTGCTGCCATTTGAATTTGCTAGGAGATTTTAATTGTAGCCCTCCCCTCTTCCTTTCCTCCTCCTCGCCCCCTTTTTTTCTACAGCGCTGTTCCTGTTTGTCTTAATGCTCCCAGTGCTGAGTGCGAACGGGTTTTGTGTCTGCATTAGGGGTTCTAACCTGTTTTTTATTGGCCAGATCCATTTGCCAGGAGCACTTCCCCAGCACCCCTAACCTCCAAGCACTCCAGAGCCCTCTCTTACATCTTACATCCATCCCCTTTTGTGAGCCCATATGAATGCTCTTTGGTGACTAATAATTATTTCCCTCCCTTTGACTCCGGTGTCCACGGACAGGGCCGGTAATTTGCCTGTCCGCCTCATTCACGAGGGGGGGGGTGGTACAAATTATCCCCTTTCACGCGGCCGTCAAGCCATTCTCACCCTGCCGCTGGAAGGAAGTGGAGGTTCACGGGTGAGAAAAGACAGAAAGAAAAAGAACGAAAGAAAAAAAAAGGAAGGACCCTCTTCTTTTATCTGCTTGGGACCAAAAAGCTTCCCTCGCACGCTGAGATAATGTCTGTCCTGCACCATTCTTCTTTTGACCTGCCCTGCACTATTCTTAGTTATTATTAACAGTTATTACAGTTCTATGGGGCTATGCCGACCAACACACCATTTGCCACAAACCCCTTCACTCCAGTCACATTTTTTGTCCGAGATGTCGCATAATTTATTTTTATTCTGGGAAAAATAGGATAAGTTACATTGCAAGCTGTGTACAGCAAAGTAACGAAAAAATCAATAAATACCACATTTCTGAGTATATACGTTTTGTACTGTATACGATACAGAATGAAAGTCAAGGCTGAGGTCGAACAAACGGAACCCTACAGATGTTGAAACGTTCCGTTTTTACCGTTCTCTCACACGCCTGTTGACTTGGAAGGTCCTCGGATATTTGCACACGCGACCACGAAGATGTTATTTTTAGTTTGTTCTTCTCTACATACATCACAATTATTCCCACAGCACAGAGTCAGGTTTAACTGCAGTCACCCTTTCACTTCTACATCAGGTGCAGGGGACATCTGAAGGTCACCGCAACACACAGCATGTATATGCATAACCTCAGCAGCTTGTAAAATTGATACGTCCGCCCTGCTCTGCGTACACGAGGAGAGCTGGAAAAGAATGAAGAGGAGGAGGAGGAGGCAGGACCGTGGACAGCCTCATCTGTCAGACGCTTGTGGAAATGCCGCTTCACATCCTGCCACACTCGCCGCGATTTATGGGAGGCCCTCCCAGAATACGTTGAAGCAGCAAGAAGCCGAAGAGGGGGGTATTATTCAAAACGCTGATTGTCTTGGATGGCAGGAACACAGGTACAACCTGACAGTGCTGCCAACCCCTGACTTCCCGTGGCCCGCGTGACGGAGAGGCCGTAGCCTGCTGCCAGGGTGCACGAGAACTGGAACCCTGGCAGTGGAGGCAGAGAAGTGGAGTAATTAGGACTGAATGCGTTCTACAGAGGAGGCACACTTGATGGATGTATTAGCAGTGGGACTTATGCAGACATAATCACTCCCTAATGTTCTTCTATGCGTTAGCTTCACGTGTCCAGGTTACAGTTGCAACTGTGGCAATGGCACAAATTAAGCACAGAAGAAAAATTTGGATAAGAGTGTCTGCCAAATGTTTTAAAGGTAAAAAAATAACTCTTGGAGCTGAGCATCATGTGGTCCCTGGACCGCAAGTCGTTATTTCGCACCTCTGATTTAAACTGCTATGTGCATAGTGTTTAAATCTAAACCTTGGTGCAGGCAAAACACATTTTCCATAGCTGCTGAACACCATGAAGCTTTACCTCGAGCTGCTTCACAATTCTGCTTCATTTCTTTACAGGTGGCCTGAGGAATGACCTGATTCCAATTCACCCTGCCTGTTCAATTGCCCTAGATGAGGGCTCATACATAATGGGGTCAGATGATTATAGTAGTACACTTATTTTATTTAATGCCCTAAACAGGAGATAATTTTAAGAATCTGGGACAACTAATCATGCCATTTTCTTTTCTCATTTTCTCAATCTTCCCATTCTTTCTTGATACTTATTACATTCTATGCCTGGCAACTGCTGTTTCTTTTTCAACATGATTTTCTGGCCTAACATGAAGTCGAAAGGCTCTGTGCAAACTGTGATTAGCGTGGCTATGATTTCCAAGCGCCCCTTTGCTGTGGTGAACCAAGGTAGGGAACTCAATTGCATTGAGGCAACTGAGTGTGGGTTTTTGCTGTTGTGTCACCTCCAAAGGGCCCTTATAATACACCACAGACAGGGCTTCTGTTTCTTGTTGACTCTACTGTGACCGTCTAGCAACAGCCTGAACCACATTTTAGTTAACAGGGCCGCATCCTTGTTTGCTCACCAGTGGCCTATATCACACTGAGGCAAGTTGGTATGATGAGGACCCTTCTGGCACAAGAATAGACTTGCTGTTGGACGTTAACAACACAATCATCATAAATATTCCTCTTATCAGATGTCCAGGTCACTTCTAGATATAGCAACATGATAGCATGTTCTCTTTCACCACCACTCTTTTGTCTTCTTCTAGAACATTCCATCATAACAATGCCATCAAGACCTTCAATGGTTGGTTTGATTTGCATTTTGATTCTTCACTTTTCATTTCAATACATATCCATAGCACATATATGTGCTATGCCATTTGAATATTTTTTTGGTCAGCTCTATTTCCAAACCAGACTATTGTGTGCATGTGTGAAGTGTTTTGAAAGGGACGATGACAGTTTGTTGTGTGAAAGGTTGTCATAACATCTCAGCCCGCCCGCGTTTGGTCACAGAAGTCTACCCACCTTTGCTCCTTTGCCTGTCATAGAACATCTCACCCTTGTTCCAGCCCTGTCAAATGAGAACATCAGCAAGAGATTTTCTAATAAGAAATGACCCCTTCACCTCTCCAAGACAGTGGTCCATACTGGTGAAAATAAAGCAGAATGACAAAACTGAGACAATATAAAAAAAAAAAAAGAAGAAGAAAGATTTGGAGTAGAATGGAAGCAGGAGTACGTAAAAGTTGCCATATATCTGAGCCATGATTCTGGTTAGTGCAGGCTCGGAGGTTTATGGCTTCACATGTTTCTGAGTGCAAGTGAGCACTGGCTAATAATAGGTATTGACCATCTAGATGTTGGATAAATGGAGTTCACTTTTGGAGTTCAAACACGCCTGAGGTCACGTAGCTAGCTCCGCACAGTACTTATCTCAGGAGGTTAAAAAAAAAAAAAACATTTTAAACTTTAATGGCTTTGGAAAATTCTCCACCATTTCTCCTTGCAGAGATTAACTCTTTGCACTCCAAATGTTCATCGATCAATATTGTAAAACAACAACAACAAAAAAAAAAATCAAACTTTATTCCGAGACACACTTGCGCTTAAGAGAAAAGACCTGGTCCTATTTTGCCTCATAGCATGTTTCAGGCAAGATGATTATTCCCTTTCTTCTCCTAATCTGTTCAGACCCACACAGGCTTTTATGAGGGGGGTGGGGGTGTGGGGGGGTGTCTGACGGCTAAGCCTTCTTGTATAAGAAAATATACTCTTTTGTTTCAATTCATACACAGGAAAGTATTACAGTCACATGACAGCTTCTGTCCTTAGACAAACTATTATGAGCAATAAAAGGAGTGAGTAAATTAGCTAATAATTTTTTAAACAAAATGAAAGTTTCAGAGCAGACATCTGACACACAGACATCCTTGTGTCTTTGTGTCTGAAGGCAGTGAATGAATAGATGCTAAGCCATGGCTTGGAGCTCTGTACTTTTTCTGCTCATTGAGGGTGAATGCATAATTCATTTATTTTTTAAATGATCAGATGTGCATAAGCTGTGGTTATTGGGCATGGGGGATCTGTTTTCTTCGGTTTCGCCATTGCTACGGCTATGCAATATAGATAATTCATATGTAGTAATACCATATCAGAAATCACATGCAATCAAAAATATTCAGATAACAATGGCACCTTATTCATTAGTGCACCTGAAATCTGGAAAACATATATTTCATGCAACCTGGATTTCTTTATTACTAAACACACTTGAAAACATATTTTGACTGCATACAAAAACTAGCAGTTAATTTTGGCTGTTAGACATATATGATATGAAGTCTAATCTTCAGTTCAGTGGAACAGCTCATCAATTATTTTTCACAAAAAAAATCTTACTCGGCATCAATGAACGTCAAAAAGACTATCGTTATGTTACAAATGTTGACGTTATAATAAAGCCCATACAGGTACCATAACCTATACATGCAGTCAAAACATATCTGTCCCGCTGTACAAAAGACCTTCCTGCTTGTCACTCGCGGCCTCTGCATACACAACAGGAATCCCTGCTGAGATGAAAGAGACCTCTCCATGACTCATTATAAGATGGCCAAGATTTCAGTCTTGGTTCCCTGTTAGTTTCTGCTGGCTGATGGTGGTCCCTCATGGTGTGACCTAATTGTGATGAAACGAGGGGTCGTTCGCGAAAAAATCCCCATGCCAGAAAGAAGGTTGTGCGGGAGCGGTGGTTATGGCCCACACAAAAACCATGAAGGTGGGCCAGTCTCCTAGCTGTCGGGTCATGTCTTGAGATTACACATCTAGAGATGAGTGCAGTCCGACCACAATGACACAGAACCTGGAGCAGCTGGCCATTCTTGTGTGTTCTCCTTTATTGGATGGCGTCATGGCTGCCAGTGTTTGGCAGAGCAGGATTAGCGGTGAGGATAATGAGGTTGAGGTCTGGAGTGCCCACTGATCTTCACTCTGAGTGCCCCCACTGGGTAGAGGGCCTGCTGAATGCCAGAGCCCCCCAGCGCAGGTGAGGATTAAATGTGTTTAATGTTCAAGGCTGGCACTGCCATCACCATGGCTGCAGCACCTTGGGCACTACCGCAATGCTCTGGAAAAGGAAAAAAAAAGGTGATCGCTTTCTCTCTTTGTTGTTTCCGTCTTGGGCTTTAAGGCAATTGGTAGAAATCTGATACATTTAAGGAAAAGCCTTTTCATAGCCTTGTCCTTAGAATCGCCCTGTAGGACAGTTTTTTACAAAACGTACAATAACCTGTGATGACAGCAACATGGATTTGCATTTCGATTAGCAAAATTGATTCCTGCCCTCGGTCGCTCCTTCCTTTTAAAAAAACCATTCAGGATCAAAGGATCCTCATTAGCGCAGGTCCCTTCCAGCACCAGCCTCTCAGGATAACAACCAAGGTCTTTCTGCAGGCCGGGTCATGCAGAATAGAAAGACATGGTTCTTCCTAGGCTAAGTTCACTTCAAATGCTGGCAAGTTTGAAGTGTGAAAAGATGAAAGCGCTTCATAGTGACCTGGAAGATTTGTCAGAACTTATCTTATTGCCAGCATCCCCACACCCTGAGCAATGTTTCCGCAGGATTAAAAAAAAAGGAAAAAGGAAAAGGCGCTCTGCTAGGAAAACCTGCGCAAGATGATTAGGGAGAGCAAGCAATTCCGAGTTAAACAATGTATGTATTGCGGTACGAATTGTCTTGTTTGTAAAATGCACAGCAGGTTGAGCGCTACATGTTACTTAGAGCTATTTATGGACCTCTTCTCAGTACAGATGGTCTAAGGCATCTTTGCATAAACATTAGGATTCATAATAATTTTTTGAGCAACTCTAACCACCCACTAAAACCTGTGCAACCCCTGTTCATTGTTAAGGTGAAACCAGGAGATCCAGCCAATCCTGTACAACAACTAAGATTCATAAATGAAAGAAAACAGTTCACCCCATGCACTTTCCACTGTACAAATTGCTCAATTTCTCACCATGCATAAATGTCTAAAATGACTAGTGAACCTGAGAACCTGGAAGGAACCTGCAGCAACACGGGGAAGGCATGCAAATTTTGGATGCCCAAGATGCAAGCTGGGATTCGAACCCACAACCTTGGAGGTGTGAAGCCACGTTGGCGACCGCCGTGCCATCATGCGGCACACATAGATTCTGTAGAAATTCAGTACATTAAGAAGGCTTTGACATTTTTAATTGTTCGTTTATTTATATCAATTTGAAAAATGCAGTGAATAAACAGAAGAGAAATTTGAATGAAATCAATATTTGGTGTGACCACCCTTTGCCATCAAAACAGCATCAATCAAGATCTGAGATAGGAGGGTGCTGACCCTTCCTTGGCTTTGTAGGCAAACATCAGTGCTTGAAATCTGTTGCGGGGGCAGCTACAGGAAGCCAGCGGAGGGAACGTGGGAGAATTTGGGAAGGTTGAAGATTTAATATGTGAATATGAATATGAAGAATTTAATCTGAAGAATGTAATGTAAGATCTCATGACAACATGAAAAATAACACGAGATAAACACAATCTGACCATTAAAAAAAAAGAACAATGGATGTGTTCATAACTAGTCCTTCGCAATTCGTTTTTTCCTTGCCTTTCTCAAAAACGATCATGACCGTGCCCCACACGCTCACTCTCAATGTGAACAGACCTATGTCCAAGCCCTCGTGTCAGGGTTTAGGGCTAAAAACAATAATCACGGCCAAGATTCATGTCCTGAATCTGTACTAAAAGGATGTGCAAGGTCTTTGAACTATTACTAAAATGAATATTCAAGCAGTTATGAAAAAAATGTATATTCTGGGCACAGGACTGTTTATCTTCTACTTTTTGATTTTGAAACAATAAAAACTAACTAGCCCGGATAGTTTGTAATTGAGCGATTGATTAATTATGGAAACACAATGCAAATACAGCGTTTCATCACGTCCTTGGATGTTCTGCACAACTTCATATGTGTCAAAATGTCAAAGGTTTCTGTGGAAACTGGTTAGACTCAGTGAAACCCGCCGAGACGAAACTTCAAGTTCAGATGGCCTGAAGGCAGAAATCAATGACCAGATGAGGTTTTTTTTTTGTTTCATCAGCAGCAATCAAGGTTACACAAAAGGGCACATACTAACTAGCTAACAGCAAAAATATTTGGATATTCAGATTTGGATATTCAGCTGAGTCTGCTTTATGTACAGTGAAACGTGGGTTTTATATAAAAAATATATATCAGAAGCTTCTGACAGACAAAAAAAAAGACCTTCATTTGCATATGTGTGTGTGTTTTGCTAGTGTAAAACCCTGAGAGATTTTGCCTTTTCCCTTGTGTGGTACATAGTAATTTGTCACTTCATGCAAGTATCAATTAATTTAATTGCTTTAGACGGGGGTTTTGACAGAAGAAAATGGCATTTTGCCCCACCTCCAGTTAGTTCATATAGTGTTTGTTTCTCTTGTCTTTTCTGTTTCATGTGTGTGCATAATTTTTTAGGGAAAACACAGATCCTACCAAACTACTAAAATTAAGGAAATCCGTTACTATCAGCCTCTCACCCTTACTCATATAGTCACAATGGTGCGCAATGGTTACCAAGTCCGAGGTACAGTTGGTGAGCTGAGCCTCACCGGGGGACTGCAGGCTTGATGGTGGGAATTAGGGTCATGTCAGCCAGAGATTACTGGGGGATTTTACATTTATAAACAGGCATTGCCTCTAATTTATCTGCACCTCCAGGGATCCCTCCAGCGAGGCAGAATGAGAGAAAACAGATGTGGTCATGTGCACACGAGAAAGGCGACGATATGCCTGCCAAGCCGCTCTCTCTCGTTTCCCCTTCCGCACACCCCTCGCTGTCTCGCTCCTCTAGGTGGCAAAGCAGACTGGCCTGTTCCAGAAACCCGGGACGGCAGTGGGGTGACCAGCTCTGCTGAGGTCTCACACTAGAATATCTCTCGTCTCTCAGAGGATTGTTTAAGCAGATGGCCTGTTAAACATTTTATTGATTACCTTTTAACACAACACAAAGCTTATTTAATGCTGCACTTGACACGCTCATTCATGGGAATTCTGGTGCGGTAAAATTATCACAGCAGAAAAATGTAATGAAGCGCTTTTGGGGTGATGCAAACTACAGTACAGGCCAAAAATTTGGACACACCTTCTCATTCAATGTGTTTTTTTATTTTCGTGACCATTTACGTTGGTAGATTCTCACTGAAAGCATCAAAACTATGAATGAACACATGTGGAGTTATGTACTTAACAAAAAAAGGTGAAATAACTGAAAACATGTTTTATATTCTAGTTTCTTTGCTCTGATTACTGCTTTGCACACTCTTGGCATTCTCTCGATGAGCTTCAAGAGGTCGTCACCTGAAATGCTTTTCCAACAGTCTTGAAGGAGTTCCCAGAGGTGTTTAGCACTTGTTGGCCCCTTTGCCTTCACTCTGCGGTCCAGCTCACCCCAAACCATCTGGATTGGGTTCAGGTCCGGTGACTGTGGAGGCCAGGTCTCCACTTTATGTTAAGTACATAACTCCACATGTGTTCATTCATAGTTTTGATGCCTTTAGTAAGAATCTACCAATGTAAATGGTCATGAAAATAAAGAAAATACATTGAATGAATGAGAAGGTGTGTCCAAACTTTTGGCCTGTACTGTATGTTCCTGCTTTATGAGTAGGACTGGTGGTGTTGTAGGCAGGACTATGCCAGTGAGAGTCCAGCCTGTTTAAAAGCAAGGAGTGTCAGAGACCTTTCGATCAGCACTTCAGCTATCAGTCTTAATTTTTGCAGGAAGGCTGACTAAATTCATTTAAATTATTCCCATGTGTATGGAAATGAAATGAGTGACAGAAAAACATTTGTGAAAAAAATTAATCCACCACATTTCTCCATAACGTGGGTGTAAAAGGTTAAAGCGTTAGAACACAATACCATCCCATGCACTGCGCACAAATCTCGGTAGCTGACCTTTCTCTCAGCATTTCTGATCAATTGAAAAGGTAGACTTTATTCCGTTGGTTTGTAGTCACTGGATTTTGAAATGTTAGTTTCAGTGCAATCTACAATCAACAAGACATCAAGACGGAGTTTTTTGTCCAAGGTAACATTCTATGTCCACTGCAGCTGTGGTGCCGCCATCTTTGTTGAATAATTTGAGTTCATGGATGGGTGGGACCTGGGGAACTTTGAATGAAGTTTCCATGTGTACGTTGCCATGTGTACTGTGGCCTTCAGACTATTAGAATGTGTGGATGTAGGCGAGGGTGAGTTGCTGTAGCTCAGGCTCATGTTAAAGGAATTAAAAGTGCACTTATCGGATTTCCTTGGATGATTCGTAATTTCACAGTGGTGTCATGGCCGAGGGACGTGGTTAACGGGAAGGAGTGGAAGATGAACAGGAGCAGCTAGCAACCTGGCGAGTGGAGTCAGCTCATATTGTGTTGCCCTTCCAGTGTCCCTGTCATGGTTAACTCAGGCTTCCCAGATCCCTGCCCAAACTCTGCACCATGACGAATGCTGATTCTGCTGGCTTTGTCTCCAGGATTTCACTCCACTCATTTTATAACGTTGCCTTGATTAT
The DNA here is from genome assembly GCF_900700375.1 of Denticeps clupeoides. NCBI lineage: Eukaryota > Metazoa > Chordata > Actinopteri > Clupeiformes > Denticipitidae > Denticeps > Denticeps clupeoides. The sequence goes on along the minus strand of NC_041709.1, from coordinate 21,814,060 downwards.
ATCTTCACTGCTTAGCCAGATTTGCACCCAATCCTTGGTATGGTGATATGGAATGCAGGCCTCATAAAAATTGATACACCAGCAATACATGCTCATCCCTGCTTCCTATGCGGAGAAAACTGAACATCCTGAGTGCAGAGGATATCTGTCTAACTGACTGACAACCATGAGGCTGGCCTGGCGGCTACTGCACTGATGAAAGGAGGGGGGTGAAGGAGGTGCAGAACAAAGAGCTTTTGATGAGCAGGGGAGAGAGAGTCTCCTTTGAGCCCCTTAGTCAGAACTGGGTCAGAGTTTAAAGAAGTCTGCCTCCCATTGGACATTAGCTGTAGCCTGCACCGTAGCTAATGGCTGCTTTTCTGCCTCACATCCACTTGCCCTCAGTTCTGGAAACCGTTGCCTGCAGGCGATAAGGCTTCACTGACCACAGCCACCAGTTCAACAGTTCAAAGCCAGTCACATGGAGCGTACCACATGCCTCAGTATGACCTGCAGTATCAGTCTGCGTTTGACACCATTTGCAGGATTTCTACTGGAATGTTCACCATTGATCATATAGTGTTGGGGGTTTTCAATCCGATCTCCAATTTAACATGTTGTATGACAGCAATGTGAACTTTTTGGTGGTTTGAGCATCCCAGCAATGAGGACGGACACACACGCTTCCTCTCAAATGCTGTAAATGAACTTCATTGCTGGATCCTTCATTAGGTCGTCAAGGGATGAGAGGGATGGAAATAGGCGTGGACTTGAATAAAGATGTTTCCAGGTGTAAGTCAGTTCCAATTCACTGCTAACTAGACCACAAGATCAGAGACAGCATTAAAATCCAATTAAGTGGGTACAGATGGAGCTATGTGCAGTGCACAGTGTAATTGAGTATCAAGGCTGTCCTGGACCTTGTGAATAAGTGATTAGTGCAGTAGCTCCAGGCGATTACAGCCAGTATTGCAATGAAAGGATCCGGCACCTTAACAGTTTCTGTCAGAATGAGTGTACAGTAGATAATTATATATATTGGGGCAGTGGTGGCCTAGCGGTTAAGGAAGCGGCCCCGTAATCAGAAAGTTGCCGGTTCAAATCCAAATCCGCCAAGGTGCCACTGAGGTGCCACTGAGCACCGTCCTCACACACTGCTCCCTGGGCGCCTGTCATGGCTGCCCACTGCTCACTCAGGGTGATGGGTTAAATGCAGAGGACAAATTTCATTGTGTGCATCGTGTGCTGTGCTGCTGTGTATCACATGTGACAATTACTTCACTTCACTTTAATATGAGGGGGACTAAGAAAAAATATGTTTTATGTGTATTTATACACCTTGGTTGAGTTGAGTTATTCGTTTTAGAAAATATGTGCATAAATTGATCTGCAGAGGCAAATTATTGTGTAGTCTGACATTTTGTTATTGAAGCAGTAAAAATCTGCTAAAATATAAAATCTGTAAAAATATGTAATAATGAAATAAACACTAGATGTCTTATTGATATGCAAATCAGTCTATATATCCATCAGTTCAAGACCAATTCTGGACTTTTACATGACCTTCAAACTATGCCCACAATTTTGACGTCACTTCACTTTGGACGTGAAAGTGAAGTGATTGTCATTGTGATACACAGCACAGCACATGTCCTCTGCTTTTAACCATCACCCTTGGTGAGCAGTGGGAAGCCATGACAAGCACCCGGGGAGCAGTGTGTGGGGACGGTGCTTTGCTCAGTTGCACCTCAGTGGCACCTTGGCAGATTGGGATTTGAACCGGCAACCTTCTGATTACGGGGCCAATTCCTTAACCGCTAGACCACCACTGCCCCTGTGTTATACACACAGCCTAGAAACAATCTCATCTAAATGAGTTTAAATTTTACATAGAAAAGACGTCCACAACAACCTCATTTGGACTAGAATTAGCCCTCATCCGAAGCTCCTGAGGATGTACATACTGGACGTTCAGCAGACGTGAAAAAACATGTCAGCTGGTGTCACAATCTGCACCCTCAGAGGACCAACAGCAGACGTGCAAAGATGAGCTGAAAAAGACGTTGCTTCAGCGTGTCTATGTGCAGTGGTTTACTAGTACTACAAACTACATACACACAGACGCAATAGGTTGAAATAGTGCAGACGGGGCTGAAGACACAGGCAGAACGACCGTGGTTGTTCTTGCTGACTTTTTACTGGAATTTGCTTCAGTCTAGGAAATCAAAAAAAAAAAAAAATAAAAATCCCAGATGGCTGTCTCGGGATGCACATGCATACACTAAACAAAGCAATAAGGAAAAATGTTGGCATGTGTCTTAGGGCCAGAGGTGAAGGAAATGCCGCCGTAAACAAGAATTGCAATGCAAATATGAGAACAGATTAATGTACCTTTGCTCTCGTTTCAACGCTGAGTACCACCGTCCAATCCATCTCTTTCCCTCTTTCCTTCTTTCCCTCCTAGGTGGGCTGGGGAAAGGGCTGCGTCATTATGTGAGTGTGTGTGTGTGTGTGTGTGAGTGTGACAGGTCCATACTATGCAAGCTTTAATTTGTTTGGGGAATTGTACTGCACCAAAGCAAGCCGCAGTCTAGCACCTGCACACCATATTTGCTTAATCATGCAAAAAAGGAGGCAATAAAGCCCAGACACATCCTACCATTGCAGAGGCTACAAGAATACTGAAATAACTCACAATCTCCATCTCACAATCACAAACAGCAGGGACAATGATGTCCTTGGTCCCAGTTAAGGGTCAATGCCCTTTACTGTCTTTTACACAACATTTGTTGTCTTGCTTGTATGTTATTGCTGCTGATTATTTTTGGTTTTGTATGAAGCAGATTTATTTGTCCACTCGGATATATAAAATATCCTGAACATCAGGAGGAAATTTAACAAGACGGACGATTACATAGTTGTTCATTGACCAGACCCAAATTACAAACCTGTAACATAAAACTACACTGGAACAACAATTTTTAGTTCAGTAGTTCCAGAAATTCATGATGGTTTATCATTGTGGTCTAATTTATGTTTGGCGGTTTTAGCCACTAGTCATTAGTAAGCATGGGTGGAACGAAAATCAGCCTCTCCTGTACTCGAATTGTGGTTAAGATTTAAGTCAAATGCCTATTATCCTGCCAGCATTAGCAGATTATTATTTTTTTTTTTTACATTTTATGGGCAATAAAAAAAACGAGAGCATGTGAAGACGTGATTTAAAAGGGTCACAGGGCTAAATTAAATATCCATAAACAGTCATTAAAGATATGTTCAGATCCCCATTTTTTACTTGGTTTACACAGAGCTTCGTGTTTCACAATGTGGCCAGAAGAAAAAAGGCAGTCATGACATTTTTAGGGAAATGCAATCACTCTACTGTAGACTATTATTACCTTACACGCTGTGTGTACACAGACTGTTAGTGCGTAAGTGTTGTCAGGACAATGTTGTTTTAGTTGCCATCACCATTTGCAATGGTGGCTATTCTTTCTTGGGCCTAATGGACAGTAAACCCAGACTGAATGAGCTGTTCATGTGTGTGGCAATGAGTTGGACTTGATGGCCGTGTGATTTGTTTGTTTAGCCCACTGGCCTTTCCTCCCTGTGATGGGAGTTCACTTCACAGTCTGAACTGTCACCAATGAGCTGTTTAATCCCCAAACCAACGATCCCCAGACCACCAGCCTTACACCCTGAGTGGGGGCATGTTGAGTTTTACAGCGCCCCATAAAACAGTCTATTTCTGCATTGTTCACTTTCACAATGGGCACAAAGTTGTGACTCCATAGCAATTGCACTGAGGGAAATTACCCATCGAGCCTTGTGTTGTGTAGCTTCTTTGTAGTGCTATGGTCTGTTGTGTGTGTCTTAAGCGCCAAAGCCACGCTAGTCATGAACTGGTTGTAGACTGAGTATAAATTTCTCCCCATCAAACAGAATGCAAAGCATATGCAACTTTGCTCTGCTAAGATAACAGACACTGAGAAAAGTGTTGTTTGATGCGCCGATGCTTCCAGCACATGGCCAGCACATTTAGCCATGGTCCGTAATTGTGTCTCAGGGGTGAGATGTATCTGGCCCGATTGCTGAGATCAGACGGGAATGAGACAGGGAGAGAAGACACGTCTGACATCCAGACAAGCCTCTTGGGCCCTCCCTGGACACAAGTTTATACAAATGAGAGCTCAGTGACGGTCATTGATAACAACAGATGTCTAGCAAATGACCTACTGATCTTTTTGGTTTGTTTTTGGAGTCTTTGTGATTAAGCCTTTTTGCAGATCTGAATAATTGTCTTGATCAGTTGTTTAAATGTAAGGTGTAAATTCCATACCATCACTGCCTTTGCAGTGGACACAGAGACATATTTATATAAATCTTTTTTCCAACCCAGGCCACCCTAACAGGACATAAAGTTTGGTGATGTCATTGCTTAACTGGGCAAATCGTCAGTCTGTTCAATTTGTTATTTTCTGTTCTTCTTAAGTTGATGGCAAATTAAACTGAAACAGAAAACATTTTTATAATGGATTTTTTTTTTAAAAACAACATTAATGTACATAAAACTCAGAACGTATAGTTTATATAGTTCATATAGTTTAGGGATTTATCAGAAAACACATATACTTTAAGATCATTGGAAATTTTGGAACTTCCGAATTCAAGATTGTTCACAATTAGCCCGGTTTGATTTTTCTCAACATTTATCTAATTGCTGGAAAAGAAAAAAAAAGTAATCTAGCGATAAAAGGTTCATGCAAGAGTCTTTGGCAATATTTCATAGTCACCTTGGGTGTGGTAATTAGCAAGCGAATTCCTCACTCAATGTGTAGGACTAATTAGTGAAACCAGCTGGCTCAAAGTGAGGACACAAGTAAAACGGTAGCGCTCCTGCGTTCCAAACCTCCTCCGCCCGCAGCTTTACAAAACACGGTCAGTTACACGACCTGTTCTCACCTTATGCCAACATTGTCTGTTTTGCACCCATTTCACGATGCCATTGGGTTTTAAGGGCTTTTTAATGTTGCTAAGATTGGCGTAAAAAAAAAAAGACTTAGTTAACAAGTTAACCAAAGTAATGTTTCGCATATAATCAGAAGTAAACAAGCAACCAGTAGCCAACCAGCAACAGCTAACCACCAGTCCGTTCTGGTATATGTGCTTATTGGAAGTATTTGGCCAATAGACTTGGAGATCATGACAACGCACAATGCTGATCAAATGGAGATTCCGTTTTCTCATGGATGTCATCGTAACTTGCTTGAGTGATTGAAAGGCATTACTGGGATAAACATTGACATTTTTATACCGATCACAGAAAGTAACAAAGCATCTGCAAAGCGTTTGTGTACTACAAGACAACACGAGGATTTCTTCGATTACCTTTGCACAGAAATGACGTCCCATTCAGAATTGTGAACCTTTAATGTTGAGTTGACCAACCGTTTGCAGCTACAGCAGTTTTGGGAAGGCTTTCCTTTCCTTGGACTAAATTGTCCAAAAGGTCTTGATATTCCTAAGCATTCAGAATTCCTTTCACTGGAACTATGGTTCCAGTACCATTCTCCTGGCATCAGCCAAACCCAGACTCATCCATCGGATTGCCAGACAGACAAGAGTGATCTCTCCAGAAAACAGTGGTGGTGAAATGTGTCTATAGAGGAAAGACTTGTACTCAAACATACTTTCAGATGGTTTAAGTCCAATTCAAAATGTATTATTCATTCAACTTATTATGTCAACATATTATGTCATTTTTATTCTGCTTGTTGGCCTAATGAGGCATGTTTAGTCACCATAGAACATTTATTTGACATAATGTTATATTTTAACGTGGATCTACATTTAGATGTGATAGGCCCAAAAAAAACAAAATAGTTTTCAGAACTTCAATTGGACCAACTAAAATTTTTAGCCATTTTTAGTTGGAGTAGCCAGAATGTTTTTTTTTTTTTTTACAGTGTAGGCCACCACTGCCCCAGAATTAAGGCTTGGATTCAGCTGCTTGGTCATGGAAACCAATTTAGGGGCCATTTTGTTGCTGGTTTGTTGCTTTTTTCACAAATTCTTTGTTATGAAGTTGACCATGGAACATTTAGTAGCAAGGAAAATTTGTGAATGAACGAATTTGCATTAAATGTCTTTTGCATTGAAGGTGGATTTCACACATAACAATTACTTGCTGATTGGAGAAAAAATAAAGCTGAATTAGAGGAGATTTTATAAATTCAGAAAGAGCACTGAATAAAAAGGAAGCGGCCTCATAATCAGAAGGTTGACGGTTCGAATCCTGATCCGCCATGGTGACACTGAGGTGCCACTGAGCAAAACACCGTCCCCACGCACTGCTCCCCGGGCGCCTGTCATGGCTGCCCACTGCTCACTAAGGGTGATGGGTTAAATGCAGAGGACAAATTTCACTGTGTGCACCGTGTGCTGTGCTGCTGTGTATCACAAGTGACTATCACTTCACTTTTAAATTATCTGGGTATTTTGTATAGTCCGGTCTTGACAATTGTTATTGGATTGGAGTGCTCAACCTTAGGTGGCAAACATTACTCCATACTGACATGCTGTTCAGAAGCAAAATTTCATTATACCACCACACATCTGAACAAAAACCAGGAAACTTCAAGCTGCTTTAGTAATGAAACTGCTAGAGGTATCATAGCTTTCTTAACTCATTCTTACATGCTCAAAGGTGCGTATTTACTGCTATTGCGTTGTGTGGGAATGAGGGGGACAAAAAATCTGACCTGCTAATATTAAACCTACTGACTGCACCATTACTAGGTCATCTTCTGACCTGACTCCTGAGGGAATTGGAAAGTTCCTAAATTACTAACTAACCTTACAGAGTATCTCACATGGAGAGAATCTTCTGCCCATGTGTTCTCAATCTGTGTTGTCGTGCATGCATATGCTTGTGTGGAGAATCATTTTTAAGTAACCGTACAGATGGACAGGTTGCGCATTGCTATTATTTACCAACTTGTTACAGCCCAGTTTTAATGAGCATATGGTCAGATCTAAAGATCATTTCACAGAAACACAACCAGCATTCAGGTGAAGCTCTGGAGTCTGTTGCACGCATGTTTTCATCTTTTAAACTCAAAGGTCTGTTTAAAGCATACGTTTTTGAATACACACACACACACACACACACACACACACACACACACACACACACACACACACACACACATATATATATATATATATATATATATATATATATATAAGAAGAGTAGTTAACGGAGGATTATTTCAATGCATCATTACAGGATAGGATGTTCTGTATGATTTGGCTATATCCCTGAAAGGTTAGCTTTGCTGGATCACTGGGCATGCAGGGACTACAGAAGAGAAGGATTAAACATTCTAACAATAAAAAAAAAACAAGAATGAAGAATGCTTGAAATCTCCACCACTGTAAGGATCTTTCGAAGGAGCAAAAAGAAACTAGTGCAAGTGCAAGTAGTAAAACATCAAGATTTCATTAAAAAACTAAGCCAATTATTAGATAATGGAAGTAGCATATTTAGAGCACTCATGTAATTATCATGGCGATCAGCCTTAAGGTCTTGTGTGGCTTGTTCCAGACTACTCGAAGTGGGTTCACAAGCACCACATGAAACACACACAGAACACCATGCACCTGAGCATATCTGCAGAAACATGGTAGTTGGTAGCTGGTGCTTGTCCTTAGTCCTTTAGATAAGGGCTTTGCTGAGACCTTATCTAAATGACACGAATCCCATATCACACCCATTACCTCACCTGGCTTGCCTTGTCTTTCCTCTTCAAAATGACTGGAAAGTAAATAATTCATTTACAGTCTCGAACTCTCAACATTTTAATTAGGTAATGGGAATTCATACGTGGATTCATGTTTATTTGCATCCACTTTGTTAAATACTCTCGCTTTCTCTCTACCCCTTTCTCACGCACAACAAATGGACATCATCCACCATTACTAAGAAGTACTGGATTTAGACCAACTGCCCCTACCCCTTCACACCCTCTCACCCTCCCGCTGCTCAACTAGTCAGAGAAGGGGGGAGAGAGAGAGAGAGAGAGAGAGAGAGAGAGAAGGATGGGGGTGGACCTTGGCCTTGTGGCCTGACCCCAGTGAGGAGGTGGTTGTCTGGGCCTCAGTGTCTGGTCCGCCAGCCCTTGTCTGTCATGTCTCCCCCCGAGTGTCTGTGATGGCCGGGCCCCTCATTGTACCCAGGGGGCCACCGTAAGACCCCATCTACACACACACACACACACACACACACACACAATTCACCACATTTACACAGCCATTTACGATTTCTGCATCACACCAGTGATCAATAGCTGTCAGTCCAGCACTGTTTTTGTGTGTGTTTTTGTGTGATTGAATACGTTTGAAACAGAGAATAGTGTGTGTATGTGTTTGTGTTAATGAATGTATGGATATGTTCGCTGAGGACGCTGATTTATTCGCTCATTTGTCTTTGAATTCCAGGCTTACTAATCGAGGCTGCCTACAGCTTTAAAAAAAAGAAGTTTTTTTTTTATTTGCTCCTGTTTTTGTTGTTGTTGGTTGAAAATTGATTTGTGATGCTCTTGTTGACAAGGATGGGAGAACCACTTCACAGACACAAAAAAAGGGGTTAGCATTTTTCAGAACCATGCCTTGCCCTCACACTCAAATTGATTCGCAATGGTCCAAAAATGAAGGACCTAACTGATTTGCATATGTAATGTAGTGTAACACACAGACACACACACACACACACACACACACACTCAAACAAAAATAAAAACATGTTTGGAGAGAGGGTAGTGTAGAGCCGGAGAGAGAGAATGGACACCAGGCAAACACAAGAAGACAGCTGAAATTGCCCGGTTCAGGGTCTATGGACACCCCTCGACACCCCCCAACACACACCCTCCCTCCAGTCCCGTCTGGTTCGAAAGGTCAGTGCGTGTCTGGGAAAAGGGTCCCAGGTTCCCCCCCTCCTATAGTAAAGGTCACCATTATTCACAAACACTTAATACACACACATTCACACGCACTGCACCCGGACCCTCACAACACACACTTCACACACACTCTTCACATGCTGACAGAATGATGGCCGTCGGTGGGGGCTTTTGGGGGTGTAAAGGATTAGGGGTCTCAGGTCTACTAGAAAGAGATTTATGTGTGTTGGTCAGCCGAGACCCCGTCCCCAGACAAAGCGCGGCCCCCATCTCTCTGAGAAAAGACCATGATCACATTCAAATGTAAAATAGCATCCCAGACTAGATTCTGAAAGAGCCGTACACCAACTTTTATTTATAGAAATGACCAAGGCCTAATTGGTAATGCTTACGCTGATGGCAGTATGAATGCGTTTGTGTCGTCTCCACATGTTAAACCCATTGATTTCGATCTTATGTCATCACCAAGCTGTTATTGGGTCACTTTATTCATTGTATGTATGAATTGTGAATATTCTGCACGTGTAGAAGTGAACTTAAAGACTGCCAGAATCTATGACGTTGTGATAATTAGTCCAAAATCAATTGCAATGGCAGGAATTAAAATTTATGACGCGTGCATGTTGGTTTGCATGGACTGTGACAGTGGCGTCTGTGAAGTCTGCATGGTGTCCTTTTCCTCGGTTTACTGTGCTTATGAGCCATGACTGCGACTGAGAGAGACCCTGGTTCCAGCGAACCGGTTGACCCCAGGGAAACCAGCGCAGACTACGCCATTGAAGATGGGGGTCAGAGGCTGGAAGACCTGTTCGGGTTGGGGTTCAGCTGGAGATGGAAGGGGACGACAGACGCCCCCTCCCCCCGACCCCCGGCTCTTCCTGTTTTTGAACTCCTTGAGGAGCGATGTGGGAATGCTGCCTGGTGGCGAGATGTGTGAAGAGTCCTCCGGCCGCTTGTGCGTCGCTGAGCTCCCTGCTTGTTTTCGCTCTGTGACGTTGTGAAGTGTTTGCTGTTGTTTGTTGGGTTGGTACATCCTTGTAAAACGGAGGACACCCCATTCACTAACAGATGAACCAGCAGCAGCTGCCACGAAGATGGGCAGCGCAGACAAAACAGACAGTGAGGACAAAGACAGAGACAACTAAATCAACCCAGGGAGCGTGTGTGTGTGTGTGTGGGTGTGAAAAAGAGACAGACAGACAGGGAGTGTGTAGGGGGAGGTGCACGGGTGTGAAAGATCTTCATGTCTGCATACATGTAGTCCACTGTATCGGACGTCGCTTCATCCATGTTCATGCAAATATCTTTTCTGCGAATGAAGAACAGTTTCTGGCCAGAGTAGGTCAGACCCCCGGCCGGGCAGTGAAAAGAGGGACCCACATTGTGACACAGCCTCCTCTCTACTGGTCCACTGAACAGGAGGAGCCTGGAAACATCGCCACTATCTCAACTCTCCGCTCCGGTAAGAAGCACCAGCGGTGGATTAGGCATAATGTGAATGCGCACAGCCTTGAAAGAGGCCTACAGACTGTGAAAGCTATCAAAGACATATTTGCATCTAATCCTTAAGCGCCACCCCACCTCACCCTTCAACTGGCCCCCTCCCCTACCCTTCCAAAACCATCTTCTCCCAGCCTCTGTTCACTTTGACTGCCACCCCTCGTTCAATAAAAAAAGACCAATTCTGTCTAGGATTATGCAGTATGTGGAGATGAATAATGAATGACAAAAACGTCCACCCTCCCCCTCTCATCAGACCTTTTTTCAACACCATCTCCACCAAATTGGCCCTGGCTTGGTGCCACCCACTGCTCAACCTGCCATGGGTCATCAAGTGAAGGAGCATCTCCAGCATTGCCTCAGACTAGATGAGTGGTGTCCAATAAGTTATTACAATGTAACTATTAGGAGAAAAGCAGGCAAACACACACATTGTTTAATTTTTTTTTTGTGTTTTTTTCACTCATTGTCTTTGGCCTGTTCTACAATAAAGCAGAGGTGGACCAAACAGGCTAGGACCGCCCCTGGACACAACATTATATATGTCCGTGTAACTCAAATCTTTTTTACGGTAGTTAGTAGGCAAGCCTTGCCTTGGCAGTCAGAATCATTTCACTGGCCATTTTGGACACATTAATGTGATTTCTAAAAGCTCAGACAAGTTCTTTGCAAACTTTCACTTGTAGTAAATAAACTGTGTACACATCTCAATACGTTTGCACAGGTTGCACAGTGCGAGATTTTGTAGGCCTTTATATAGTTGGTTTAGGCAGAGACAGCACACACTTAAAACTAAATGAACCTTTAATCCTCTCTGAAAATGTAAACATTTGATCAACGATATGGCCATGGGTGCAAAAATGGCACTGAAGAATCACCATCTCCATCTCGAAAGCAAAGCAATTGTAAACACAGCACACATTGCACACAACAAAATGTGTCCTCTGCTTTTAGACCATCACCCTTGTTGAGCAGCCACAAAAGGTGACCCCACAGATTACCATCACCCGGGAATAAACATTTGGTTTCAGTTTCACTTGATAGAAATGTAATGAAGTTAAAAGTATATTTGTCAAATGCAGTTCATAAGTCATAAGTATATTTTTATATTTTTGACAGAAGGAAATCAGCTAGAGATTCACAAGGAGCTCAGGCTGAGTACTTGAACTTGACCGTTACTCAGTCTGAGACAGCAGCACTAACTACGGAACCACAATGGCATCAAAGAATAATTTATTAATACATTTGTGTTTTCATTCATTTATTCATCTCTACCTAGAAAATCACACCTGTGCAGCCATGTTGACACACACTGAACTGTCTGTTACAGGAGTATCACAGAAAACAGAACATTGCAAGAGAAGACGTGAACTTTGTCCTTATTTATTGATAAAGGCAGTAAAGAGGCATCCTAGTTTTCTCTCTGACAGTATACGGCATGACCATGGGGCAGAGGTCATATGATAAGGGGACAGTGGGTAGCCAGAGAAAGAGGGTGGGGCTGAACCTGTTCTTTACACACAAGGACAGATTACATTCATGGTGAAACGCCTTTGTTTTCTCAATTCCCACCATTTCGTCATGATGGTCATGGCTCTGTAAAAGAGTTGACAGCCGAATGTCTGAAATTTTAGCAAAAGTGACCAATCTGTCATTCTGATATTCACCAATTAGTTTGGTCTGCCCAACCTGAAATTGTACTCAAACATACAAAATGTAAAGAAAATTGTGACATGCATGACTGGAATGCTGTAATATGCTGCATCACCACATGCCTCGGTTCCATCATTACATGGAAAAACATTTATATTTACCTGTATGGTGAAGGTTAGGGTAGGGAGGTGTTTGTCCAATAGATTATTCTTCTTATAGTTCAAATAAATAATAATATTATAAGACTATATATTTAGGAATATAATAGGACGTCAATATTATAAGCCTAAATAGATTGTTATGTTGCCAGAATAACATTGATTCTACCTAGCTAGCTATATGACTGGGGATATTGGGAAAATTGCTACCCATTTCATTTATTAAACTTACAGTTGCAAACAATTTTTTAAACCTACATATATCAGCTACTCACTCACATTGTGGTATAATGTGAGAATATACATCCAATTTATACTAAAACTCTACTTAAATTAGGGTGGCTGGAACTTAGTAGTTATAGTAGAATGCCTGGGTACATGTTGAGTGCAGCCTAGGTGAGATGATTGTTTAACTGTTATGGACGTGTCTTTAGCCTGGATTTAAACGTTGACACATCGTCTAAGTCCTGAATGTTAGCAGGAAGGCCTCAACTGAAGCTCACTTGTTCCTATCGATCACTTCATCGATGGTAACGTGAAAGCATGTTGTAAGTCGCTCTGGATAAGGGCGTGTGCCAAATGCCTTAAATGTAAATGAAATGTAAATATAAGAATGTCTTCAGTTACAGTCCAGACTATTGTATGTGTAACTCTCGTGTAGGCAATAATTTTTTAGCAAGTCACACAAGGAGTCCAGGGCCAATCATTTTTTGGCTTTGTATGTTAATAGCAGAATTTTATAATCAATGCCAAATTGATCTCAGAAGACAAAATCTGAGAAATGTCTTAACTTTTCTTGTTTCTGTTAGTATTCTTGTAGTGCTATTTTTAACTCATTGGAGTTTACTGAGAGCTTTGGATCCTATATATGTATAGCATTACAGTAGTTACATTTACATTTTTTACAGCATTTATCAGACATCCTTATCCAGAGCGACTTACAATCAGTAGTTACAGGGACAGTCTCCCTGGAGCAACTTAGGGTTAAGTGTCTTGCTCAGGGACACAATGGTAGTAAGTGGGATTCGAACCCGGGTCTTCTGGTTCATAGGCGAGTGTGTTACCCACTAGGCTACTACCACCCTATAGTTGATTGATTGATTCTTAGTTGATTCTTCACATTAAAAATGCATGTACCTTTTTTTTAAACGTTCGTAGTCAGAATCCATATTTTTTGTATTCTTTACAGAGCTTGGCTATATAAAAAGTGAATGAAAAAGTAACAATCATGTGATGGTTAATTATCACAATGGACTTAAACACAAAAACCTGAAACAATTAGCACTTTTTCAGTCCTGAAATACAAGGGGTGTTTTTTGGGATAAGTGGGATAAGGTTTTTATCACTATCTTCTTTGCCCATATTTGAAGTGACCGTTGGAGATTATTCTTACGCATGTGCTGACAAAGCATTATTTGTATATGTGTGTGTGTGCGCACATATGATGAAAGAGGGTAAGAGCTTTTATTAAGCTTTTACATTAACACTTTGATGAGGGACATTTTTTAAATATCAACACTTCAATCATTAATCTTCTCAAATTAAATCAGTGTCTATATGAATTCTTTGTAGCATTAGAGGGTGCTTCAAAACAATATGAACCCATCTTCAAGAAACTGAAGCTGAAGCAAGAGTGGACCATGACAACCATGACAATGAGCCAAAATATTCCTGGAAAGGAAGACATGAAGAGTCCTGGAAGAGTAAAGAATGGCAAGATACTCTTGAGGAAACAACTTAAGGAATTCTGAATTGAAGAATGGGGAAAATCAATGTCAATCATTGTCAGAGATGGATAATTGGTTATAGGAGTCAAGGGGGGAAGTAATTGCAACGAGGGCACAACTTTTCTGCTTAGTGGGACTTAGTGGGATTTTGTTAAATAAGTGTATCTGTAAGTCAGTTGAGATGAAGATGATGCAATGTGATGCAATTTGTAAGTTGATATTTCTTAAGGGGCAGTATTAGCCTAGCGGGGAAGGCATCGGACCCGTAATCGGAAGGTTGCCATTCGAATCCTGAACCGCCAGGGTGCCACTGAGCATAGCAGAGTCCCCACACACTGCTCCTTTCATGGCTGCCCACTACTCACTAAGGTGATAGGGTAAAAGCAGAGGACACATTTCTTTGTGTGCTGAAGTATCACAATGACAATCACTTATGTTTAAATTGGTGTCCTTAACTTTTTCATATGGATGTACTTAAAATCGATGATTCAAATTATTTGACTTCACAATGCTTCATGTAAACAGTTAACGTATGTATGCTGACAGTATAAAAATATTGGAAAAGAAATGGCCGCTTTCATTCAGGAAGGACAATGGGTCCATTGTACATGGGCAGTCAGAATATCATCACTGTTGCTCAAACCTGATTAAAAGAATAAGTCCTGCAAGGCTGCAACCACACCCATGTTCCAACCATTCCAATTCATACATGTACATTTGTTCCGTTCTCTCTTGGTGGTTACTCTGGCCTACCTAATGTTAGACATGCTTGTGACGTAACTAGTATTCTTTTTCTTGGCATCTTGGCATTTAGCCGTCTTAAAAGTTAGATTAAATAGGCTGCTAGAAAAATTAAAATTAGAAAAGAGAAATTAGGGGGATTATTTGACATCTTAAATGAACTTTAAGTTAGACTATGTGGCCCATATTTTATAAATATACCTGTTTGTAAAAAATGCTGAAAAAGCAAGGCAGTGCCTCAACCCGGGTACAAATTTCTTCTTGCGTCTGCATTTTGCGTATTGGTACAACAAAGTCATTAAGAAATGAGTAGTTTTAAATAGCCTCTGGGAGAATGGCGGCTCGCTGGGAGACAGGAAGGGGGCAGGGTGGTATTGTGGTGGGTATGGTGAGTGCTGGTGTGGTAGCGGGCCCCTCTTCAGACGGACCTCCTATACCTCTCCTTTCTGCCAGGGCCGCTTCAACAAAGGTGCTCAGTCATGTGAAACTTAATCTTCGGAACCCTCCCCCCACTCAGCCCCACAAACCAACCTCTGACCCCACTAGCCATCACATAAGGAGAAGGGGGCAGGAGGGAGGTCAGGTCCCCAACGATACTGTGCGAGCACAAGTGTGCAGACAAGTTTTCGTCCTTGATTTTAACTATGCACACACAGACACACATGTATATGGATATGTGTGTATATACTGTGTATATGCAAGAGTAATGGTTGTAGAGCAAAAGGATATGTGGGTCAAGAATGTGAGCATGTTGTTTCCCAGGATCACCGTCTATTTACATACCAGTCTGCTTGGAAGGATATGGGAATCACCCTTCTAACATAAAACCATGACGCGACTAGACACAACTAAATCCCCTAAAACCCCTGCGTGGACAGAGCTCTGCCATCACCTTCCCGGTACATGCACACAAGGACAACCTTTCCTCTATCCCAGGACCGATGTGGGGTCTAAACCTGTCAGCTGTCCCTGCTGAGTGGGTCTCTGAAGGGCTTTGAGAAGCCTGGGCAGCCTGCTCCCTTCCTCTCTTCTGTCCTTCTTGCTTCTCTTCAGACTCTCTTCAGATGCCCTGAGGGAGAGCGAGGGAGAGAGAAAGAGAGTGGCTGATCCAGACAGAAGATATTCACTGAGGATTAGCTACACTCAGACTACTTAGGACTTAACCTCCATTCTCCTCTATTACACACGTGAAACCCTTTAGACTTTAAACAGAGAAACAAGTCAAAACAGAATTGTTGCAAGAGAGAAATAGAGGTAGGGCATGGCGTATTAGTGACTACTGTCTTGGATGCGAATGAGCAGGAACCTTTCGGCTAGCATGTTTATGTCTCGAACACACAACTCCATGTCGCCTAAGAAGTAAGTCAAAAACGTAAAAGGGTGCTATGCTGTGACTGGCTGTGGCGTGCCATCGATCACACCTTTTATAACTCTTCTGAGCCATATATGCTTGGCTTACTAATTATTTGGCATTGTGAAAGACTTGTGAAAAGCTAGTGTCAATCTTACGACTTCTCTCATCCGATCAACGGGCCTGGCTGGAACGCACTATACGTTTTAACCAATCAAACTCCAGTTCAATCACTGATTTGAAACTCGGGTTTGTTAGGTCTGCTATGAAAGGAATCCTTTTGTCTGCACCCGACAGACCCCTTTCAGGAGCTCTGAAAACCATATTGGTATGGGTTTGGTAAGAGAAGGCGACTTGGGGTCGAGGGTTGCAGACCCGTCTATGGGAAAACTATGCAGGCTGTGCTTGATTTGTTTAGGGGTTTGGGCTCTGTGTGGGCTGTCATTGTCACCATAATGACATTGAACTTGCAAGAGATGTGAACAGGGACTGCAACTGGTCGAAACCAACCCCCCTGGTGTTTTCACCTCTGCCGAGCCCATCCTCTGATTTACACGGCTTTATCTCAACTGTCAACACTTAAAAAAAAAAAAAAAGAAGGCGGGAGCGCTTTTCTTTCACTGGACTTTAATCTCTCCCTCGTTCAGCAAACATCCCGCTCTTGGACGAGGAGAATGATAACTCATGAATTCACGTTATTGTCTGTCCCCGGAAGTAGAAGGCAAAGAAAAGAAAGAGAAAGATCAAATGAATAGAAACAAGCACTTGCAGACGTGTAAATAACTAGGCCAGTCTGGAGACTCAATAGATAAGGCAGTCAACTTCCACCTTTTCGTCTGCCAGTTTACACACCTGGCCTTCTCATATGCACATTGTGCATTTAGATCTTGATCATTAGTGAAGGTTTTAATAAAATAAAAAAATAAATAAAAAATGTTATTTAAAAAATGTAATAGAATCCAAAATAAATCTTTGTGACTTTTTTTATTGAACGTTTTTCAGGACAAACTGGCTGAGGAATAAAATATACAGATAAAAAGTAAAACAGTAAAACCAATGGCATGTGTGAACACTGCAACAAAAACCAGCAAATGAGCTTAATGGTCATTCAGACACACAAACATATTATCAAATAATAATGAAGTCAAGTTTACATGAGCTCATGGTTGAACATTAATAAATAAGAATTCCAGTGCGAGAAGTCAAGCTCACAAATAATGTTCAGGATGAGCCTTCTCGTAGAAAGAAGAAAAAAAAAATCACCTCAAACAAAGTTTCATCCTATTTTTCTCATTTTAATATGCTTTGCATATGGATGTACCCAAGACCTGAAAAAAGAGCACCATTCATTTTGAATCTGACCATAGAAAACAATCTGCAAAAATCTTCCTTTAAAAACAAAGTGTTTTAATGTATTTATTGACTTCTGATTCATTGCATATGACTGTTTGTATAAGACAACTGGAATGTATTTCAGGTGTAGACAAGAAGTAACAACAAAACATACACTACACAGAACCCAACATCCAATTTTACTGCATGTAGAACAGCAGGGAAAAAAGTATATGTACAACCACCTGTTTTTAACTTTTTTTTTTTTTTACTTTAATTGTTTTTTTGAGAACTGTGGCTATTTTTTAAGATTGTTTGAACAGACCATTATATAGCCTTCCGATCCACTAAATGCCACACATCTATTTTTAATAAACATATTTATTTGAAATAAAATTATTCACACTGTATTATCCTGCCACACTAAGAAAATATACCACGGCAGCATGTTGGGCTTTATGACTAATGAAAAAGGTAGTTGCGTACCTTGATGAGAACAAGCAACAATTAAAAATACAAGGCTCTATGTCAATATTGTCATGCCTACACTACGTGAACATTTATTTAAAGTCCCCCCCACCCCCATAAAAAATAGAGACAAGGAAATGGCAAGACAGCAATTATATCAGATTAGAGACTGACACAGGCATGCCCTCACTCATCTTCAAGTCTCTATTATCATTAATCTCTCCACAATGCAACCTGAAGAATTGTGTAGCCAAGGAAAGAAAAAAACACCATTCCCACATTTTAACTACACATAATGATAAAGTCCTCACCACCACCAAGATATGGAGCAAAAAAGACTGACAAAATAATCTCAACAAATCAAAAATATTTTCTTGTGGAAAAAAAAAATTACACACAAAGATGTTATTTTCTGAGCGGCAGGGTTGTCCATACTCCTGCATTGGCACAACTCCTTTTTCAAAGTCAGGAATATCCATTCAGCTTATTACTTTTTACTTTTCATTACTGTATTTTTAACTGGAGCAATGAAGATGCAATAAAATGTTAAGTTGAGGGACGTTTTTGTCTGTAAACAGGGCAAAAACAGTGCATGAGTTTAACCTGAAAAAAGAGCCATTGCTGTTTATACTCAACCATCTGTACCTCCGATTAGAGAGACAGATACAGAATTCAAGGCAGAGTGACAAGTGCTATTCTCAACATCACCAAGTGAGCTGACGCGTTAGTGTGGTAAGGTTGTAAAAATTTCAGGTAGTCAATGTGAAAAGACAATTGTTGCCCTAAGTGCTTCTTCTCAAAGGAACAGGGGTACGTATCCTAAAAAAAAATGTAAATATGCAAGGATAGAACTAATTAATTTATATACCTAAAACACTATAAAGGGCAAAGGTAGTTAAAATGTCATCTTAAAAACAAGTATGAGGGCCAGTGGGCTAAAAAATATTAGAGCTAGACCCTCCAAAAATCTCAATGCCTTTCTCGCCTTCTCCTCTTCAGCCTCTAAAGTTTTTTTTCCTCATCAGTCAGGTCTGTCAGAACTATGCCCTTGGGTTCAAGGGTCACCTTCAGGGGTCTTGGTTAAAATGGTATAACACATAGTTATCGGATAACTGCCAAAAAAAAAAAAAATGGAACCTCACATTTTAGCAGAAAAGTTTCATTTAACTGGTTGTTCTGTGATATGTCAATAGACTATGTCCATCAGGTGCTTGATGCAAGACCCTTTTGTGTTGAGTATTCCTACACTCAGTAAACAGTTGATCTTATCAAATAACTAAATGTCATGTACATACATACCCAAGGCACTCTTTTTTTTTTTTAACAACAAATTTGACCCCTACTTTACACATATCCTTATGTAGCAGGCAAATCCCATGAATATTTTACAGACGTTTTTTTTGTTGTTGTTGACTAAGACAGTTTGAATATCTTTTTTCCTCTGAGTATGGACATAGGTGATAGACAGCTATCTGCCTTGTTTAAGCACAAAACTGTACATGATATGTTTAACAGTATTTCTGCAGCATGGCATTTTCTGGTTTTACAAAATAAAAGTACCACCATCAATAATGACTACAGCTAACCAATAGATCTATCACATCAAGCATGCCATCCATGTTTAACAAAAGTACAAAATATGTAAATTATTGCACATTTAGGGAGGCTTAAAGTTTTTGTCAGCATCATATTAGTGCCCCCAAATCCATCATGCTTGGCTTTCAAAAGTGGACGTAAAATATGTGCTCCAGGCCCCATTCAACAAGACTCGACGGGTTCACACGTTACTCAGTTTTGATCTCATTGTTCAAAGGCCGGTCCCCATGCCACTTCTTCATGTGCTTCTCCAGCGTGCTGTAGACGCTGAAGGGCATGTGGCAGATTTCGCACTTGTAGACGTCCTTCCCTGTCTGGCCATGTGTCTTCATGTGACGAGTGAGCTTGCTGCTCTGGGCACAAGCGTAGCTGCACAGTTCGCATTTGTACGGCCGTTCCCCCGTGTGACTCCGTCGGTGCACGGTGAGGTTGCTGCAGTTCTTGAACACTTTGCCACAGAACTCACAGGTGTCACTTCGGCGATTGCCGTCCTTGGAACTCGGCCGTCCAGTGACGTGGTGCTGAGGGGTGCTGGCCCTGCTCCCCGCGCCACTTCGGCCCGACGCCGTCCCCCCGTCCAGATCACCAGGGGGTGTGGAGAAGCGCAAGCTCCCGTTCTCTGAGGAGTGTTCCGACGCGGAAGTGAAAGGCGATTGTCGAGAGTCCGCAAAGCTGAGGAAGGAAGAAGGTTCCTTGAGTTGCCGGGAGGCGGCATAGCCTGCCAGCCACTGGGAGTAGACATTCTCCGTGTTGGGGATGGTGGAAATCGGGGAGTCCAGGTCCTTCTCCACCTTGATGCGCTTGGACAAGGGGCTGAGGGAGTCCGGGCTGCCGACGAGCAGCTTTCTAGACAAGCCTTCAGCGGGGAAATGTTCACTGGGCAGCGTCCCATTCATTGTGGTCTCACAGCCCTCATCAGCCCGATCGGACTCAAGAGCGGAATCCTCATCGCCAGCTTCACAGGTGGAGTTGTGGCCAGTTTTTTTATGGAAGCTGAGGTTGAGGGTGTCTTTCAATTGCTGCTCACCACCTTTGCTCCTGTGGTGCCGTTCCCTGCTGTTCTCGTGGTGACGTGCACTCTCAAGACTCAGACTAAAGTGATAGTCGTTCCTGCCCGCAGCTCCGTTTTCCATCTCGTCCTCTTCTTCTCCTTCCTCCTCATCGTCATCTTCTTCCTCTTCACCTTCTTCTTCCTCATCGTCATCCTCCTCCTCTTCTTCATCCTCCTCCTCCTCCTCCTCCTCCTCACCATTTTCAGGGATCATCCCATTGTTCTCATTCTTAAACTTGGCCACCACGGACTTAAGAGCACTGGTGGCGCTTCCCAGCAAGTCACTTGTGCCAGGTTCTGGCGAGCTGGCTGTTGACAGGCCGTCATCAGACTTGGAGGTGACCGAAGAGGGCTTGTGCCGGTGGGTCTTCATGTGCCTCTTCAACTTGCTAGCTTGAGTGCAGGCGTGGTTACACAGGTGACACTTGTACGGCTTCTCCCCCGTGTGACTGCGGCGATGAACAATGAGGTTGCTTTGAAACTTGAAGGTCTTCCCGCAAAACTCACAGGACTTGGCCTTATGAGGCGTAGTCGGTGGTTGAGAACTCGGTGTGGATCGAGCACCTGAGGGTGACTGGTTAGCGGTGGTGGTCTGAAACGGCTGCAGCAGCCTTTGCATCGGACTGGGTCGACCGGGGGACAGGGGAGGGGACGAGCCTGCGGACTGTCCAGCCAGCTCCCTCAACCTTCGAGAGAAGTCCATGGACGGCGAGTCCAGTGGCACGGAGTTGAGGCGCATCACCCTGTCAAAGGCGCTTGGGTGGTGTGGGGCCAATGCCAGGTCATCAGGGCTCAAGTGGTGCCTTGGGGGTGGGCTGAACAGAGGAGGGGTTCTGGGATACCGTCCCTCCCTGGGTGCAGATGCCAAGTCCCTTCCGGCCGACCCAGAGCTGGGAAGGCGCATTAAGCCATACGGGCTGCCGTCAGCCAAGTGGGCTGCATGGAGCGGGGGCTGCGAAGCGCAGTCCCCGCCCATCCCGGGCGCCGAAGCCACTCGTGGGGTGAGGGGGCTTCCAGGCTCGCTCTCCAGGTAGATGCGGAAGCCGTGCGTGTTCTGGGCATGCTGGAGCAGGAACCAGGCACTGCTGAACGGCTGCTTACAGGTTGTGCAAGTGTAACAGCTGGGTTCTTCTTTCACTGCAGGTCAGGGAGAGAGAGAGTAAAGAGAGGGAGAAGAAAGGTCAGTCTACTGCCTCAGCAAATTTTATATTTTTACCTTTCAAGTTAAGCTGTACATTATATCCTTAATAAGCACTTTTAAAGGTCATCTCTATATTTAATGCAGTCACTTGGCAGTCCCTGTGATTTAAGCCCATAAATCATTTGGCATGAAAAATGTTAAGCTCAATTAATAAAATCAACTCTGTATTATTGGCACTTGACAGCTTTGGAAGATCACTATATGCCAAATATAATCAGACAAATACTGTTTTTAATATCATATAACATAAGATAAATGGGATTGAAATACATTGAGTCAGGAGCGTATTTCATAGCATAGTAAAAGCCTAATGAAAAATAATACACCAGCTAGAAAACATTGGCACATTAAATACAATGCATTGCAACCCTCAGATTAGAACTTGTAATTAGCTTATTGCTGATGAAGTAATTAGCAAACAGGAAGCAATGAGTATGAAAGAGTGTGATGAAGCCACTGAAAAGATTACCGATGCATTCCTTTGCCACCTCTACAGCCTCAAAATAAAGGCAAAAAAATATGCACCCAATCAAAGCCTCTTTCTTCTTCTTTTTTTTTAAACTGCATAGGAGATTTTGCGGGGTTGGCAAATTATGGATCATTACAATCTGCAAAAATTACAGTTAATTGCTGCTGCCTGTGTGGGATTTGACCTGCCATGGAGGTTTTTTCCATCATAAAAAAGGACACTTGCTGTTTCTTCCCCTTTCCCTACCAATTACATTTACAACATACTGTGTGGATTATAGTATGAAGCACTTTATTATAAATCTGCAGACAAAAAGCTCACCACTCTCATAGCCATACATTTTACAAATGTTTCGCAAAATATATATATAAAAGTCAAATACACTTTTTTCATTTAGATCATTTGTTTCTTTCAAAGCTTTGATCTATATTTCATCCATATTGCCCTCTATACAAATGATTTTATGACACCAGCAAATAACAAAAAGAGGAACGCACACATGGCAGTCATTTTAGACAATCTTCTAAAAGAATCGCACAACTCAAGCATGATTGTGGCTGCAAAGTGTTCAATGCTACATCAAGCTGCCGATATAAGTCTCAGACCGATTCGTTTGATTACATTTGTTGCTCCTCTGATCTGCACCACAACCCTACAGCTTTTTCAAACCACCATCTTGGGTAAAACAGTAAATAGCCTTGACTGAGCAGAGGACTTATTGATTGGCATCAACCGCGTCCTTGAGACACAAATGGACAGAATGGACCAAGCTTTTAAGGTGGATCAGACGCAAAATGTGAAGACTTTAAAGTAGCCATGCAAGAAGAAATAAAATGGTGTTTTTTTTTTCTCTCTGATGGAATACATTTGATTTCCCAAGAGTGCTGCCTTACTAAAACACCCAACTACAGACAGCCCAAAGGAGACAGCGCAGTCCAGACTGGACTGCTAACCCCATCTACAGAAGCCCCCCAGGCATATCTCTAACCCTGACCTTGACCCTGGCCTTCTGTCCTACATTTCCCATGATTACTGTATTGTGATACTAATGGGAGAGAGACCTGAGAGAAGCGGATGGAGGCTGGGTAATGGAGGAAATGTGGTGCTCATCTTTCCCCCCCTAGAGTCTGCCCTGCTCCATCAGTATTCCCCCAGCGTCCTGAGTCCCAGCTGGCCAGGGCTTGCACTCTCACACTTACACATTCACACACTCACTTTCACTCTTGCTCTTTGTCTTTCAGGCACACAAGACACACACATACACACAGTCTTTGTCCCAGGCCAGACTCTTTGTGGCGCGCCAAGCCACTGACCACAGACAAAGGCCAAACACTTGTCCCACTGACAAAACTGCCGAACATGGTTTTGATTCTAAAAAGTAAGTAAGGGGAAAAAAGGGGGCTAAAGTGAGAGTGATCCGACTGGCTGGGGAAAAAAGTTAGGTCCTGAAAAACTTGGCCATTGACTGAAAATATTAGAAAGAGAGAGAGAGAGAGAAGAATAACTTTGGCTCGGTTAAAGACCGGTTTGAGGTGACTAGGGCTGGCTATCCTCAGGCAAAGGCAATTAATTCAGGCTTGTTGACAATAATCAGACTTTCACACTTATTACTGCTTTCCTCCGTGAAAAGTGACAAAGAGCCAAGCGTGTGACCCTAATACGTTTAGAAGAAGTCAGCTGGTATCTACACTACTGGTATTCAGCCTACCCGAACATCAGCCGATAGCATACATGCACACAACAGTCTGTCTACAATAATGCCTGTCTAGTCCAGTTTAACTGTGAGGAAAACGCAACTATTTATCTGTACAACTTTAACTGGCAAATCTGAAATTCTTTAAAGTAAGTGCATAACATATGGATGCCATTAACAAAGGAATAGTAGAAACGTAGTAGATGCATACTATTTAATATCTGTGGACTGGATGTGTTGCTCGGGATTATCAGATCTGGTCTCATATACCTAAGGTGGCTCAAGAAGGCCCTTTGACCTACAACCACCAGCAAAGCAGATCCTATCCCCCAATGCAGATCCTAATCAGGGCAACCACCTTACCGTCTTCTAACAAAGCAGCGCATATGCTAGCTCTGTCCGTACTTTATATAAAAAAAGTTAAAAAAAAGATGTGGGCTAAGGCAGCATGGAATAAAAAAAAACTGTCAAAACACATTCATTTAAGGCTCTTTGTGGCACACAGCAAGGTATGGAGCTACAATTACATACAATTTGCTTAAACATAATTGCACTCCACTTTGGCATTTATCTGGCCTACATATCTGACCTCCATTTATATCTGGTAATACAATGATTTTCAGATTGGAGTGGAGCACAGCGAGGAGCACCCACTGGCAGTATGTCACACACTGTAGGAAGGCTCTCTCTCTCTCTCTCTCTCTCTCTCCCTCTCTCTCACACACACACACACACACACACACACACACACACACACACACATATTGGCATTCTGCAAATCATTTTATGTTTAATAACACTTTGCTAAATATAAAACACATACAAGTTAGGTCCCAGTTAGGCAAGTGCCAGTGGTGTCTGTGTGAGACTTTTCGGCAGTACCAACCGCTCAGCAGTCACTGTAGCAACCTTAAAGACCGAAGGAGGCAGACAGAGGAGAGGATGGGGTGGTGGGGGGATGGGTGGAGGAAAAGAAGGCTAGTCTGGGTCATACAGAGCAGCTGGAGGGGCTCTGGGAACCGGTCATCTCCAGACCGACATGTGTGTGACGAGGCCCAGGCTGGACAAACACTGTCTGCTATCTGCAGAGAGTTTGCATCCCTCTCCCAGTTCCAAACCGAATCACAAACAGATTCATACGCTCCAAACATCAATACAAATGCTTTTTACTATTCCTGCTACATTACTGTCCTGTGGCTGCCCTCACAATTGAAGATCTTTTCCTTGTTTCTGTTACGGCATGTATTAAACATCGACTTTCACTAATTCATTCAATTTTGAGAAAGTTGAAAGTTGGTCATAAATCCCTGGAAAATGTGGCTTATGTTCAACAAATGAGCCATTAAATGTTGCCTGTAATCTGGGAAAGAAAACCTGTGGTCCTCTGCAGAAGGGATTTATTCACGCTAAGAGAAAAAAAGGTGAGGTGAGTGGGAGGGTGTTAAAATGGTTGATAAAAATATATAACCTCAGCAACAAACATCAGCCACTGCCCCTGGTCACTCTGAACACAAACTGTGTCCTAACATTTAGACACCGCCTGATAAAGGTTATTGCAAGCAGCCTGTTGTGGTTCAAAACCACCCTCCACCCCACCCTTCCTCAGAGTGGGCGACCCTGGCCTGAGGAAGGACCATGTGATGATGGGCCTCTGAAGCGAGCTCATTCAGGAGGCCCCCTCAGGCAGAGCTCCATGACTGGGCCTAAACACAAAAAGAGCCAATGTTCCCGGACCAAGCAGAAACCACAGGGTCAACGTTAAAGGCTCCCCAGCTGCTATGTTACCGCACCACCCCTGCGGGGCTGGGAGGGTTTGGGTGGACTTTAAAGGACCTCTTTTAATGTCCAGCTTTAACAAAGCTTCAGCAAAATCACAAAAACGAGACGATGTTATCAAAGATACACCAGACTGGTTTCTTAGCATTTTATTTTTTTGTTAGAATTAGGTAACTGCGTTACTTCTTCAAGGGAACATCACAATACAGGAAAAGGAAGATGATTTCTGTTCACATTACAATAAGACACTGGTCACAGCCACATCCAAAATCAGATGGAAATGGCAATGACAATTGTAATGATCGAGTAACCAGTCCTACTCCACTGTAAATATAGCCAAACCCAGTGCATCTGACGATACACACATAAACGCAGCAACCTCTGCAGTCCAGGTGAGCATTCAAAGGCTGTCTGTGACCCCTGCACCAGCTGACATCCCAAAAACCCCTGTCCAGGGGTTAAATCCTGCCTGTTGGGCCTTCTCCTCAACTCATTTTAAATGCACTGCTGTTGGTGTGTGTGTGTGTGTGTGTGTGTGTGAGTAGTTGAGGTGGAGGGCCGTTGTTACCGAAATGTAACATTTACCATCAATAAAAAGATGGATGGGCCGTACACCCCGCGGTGGCAGGCCACGCTCAACCCCAACCCCAACCCCCCTCCCCTACGCCGTACCTGTTTTCTGTGTCCCTATGCTGCTTGGGATTTAACAAAGAGGTTATCGAGTCTTCTGATTTGTGTATGAGACAATATTTACTTCCAACAAAATGGTGGAATTCTCGGGTGAAATCTGGCCCATGTCTATTGCTTTACAGAAAAAAAAGAAGATTGTGTAGACATGAATAAGTATAACATCCAAAACAGGGGGGGTTTGCACACCCAGCTGCAAGTAATAAATCTTTACTAAAACGAAGTAAATGGGCCAATATCTCACACCAAGTATTACCTGTTATGTTCTCACCACATATCCTCCCAATGTCTTATAGGTCAGCATCCCTAAATGGGATTTTTTTTCTTTTTATGCATAATACACATGTTGGACAGATCATAGCCCATAGATCAGCTCACGTTATGTATAGGAATGTTCTGGAAACGCGAGGCGCGTTGAAAGTAACCTAAAGGAGGTGATAGGTGAAAGAGAGAGCTGGAAGGTGGGGGGGGTATAGACTATGACTTTGCTTTAATTTGTCAACAACAAACACTTTGGTCCTTCTTGGATTGCAGTGGCATAAGGGTGCGTGTGTGTCTGTGTGTGTGTGTGGTAGGTGGGGGGTGTTAAGCTAATTTACCCACTCCAAAATGCGCACTGGAGGCACTAAATCAGCGGCAACAAAGAATTCCTTATTTGCAAATGTCCACATGCCCCTCTGCCCTGCTCCCCTGTTTAAAATAGAGAAGGAGAGGCAGAGAGAAGGGAGGCAATGTTCCTCCGGTGACAGCTGGATTTATTCTCCAGCAGCTGCAGGACTCCGCCGCCGTCCACGCCGGCCTCTAGCGAAAAGGGCCAGAAAGTCAGACATTCCAGGCAAAGCGTGGGCAGGAATGCACACATACGTGCCCGGCAGGGGTCAAGGGTCGCCGACCAGAAAAATAAATAAGATGTAAGAGGTGGCAAGAAGCTCCAGGGAAGGAAGAGTGTCCAGAAGAAGAACCGGGAGGTGAGACCCAGCTTGCATGAAGGTACCGTGAGGCATGAGGGAAGTTCAGGGTGTTTGAGTTGGGGAGAGACGTGTGTGCGACTCCTTCCATCAGGCAGAAACAGATCATGTATATCAGATCATGTGTAAACATGTGTGTGTGTGCGTGAACCACAATCCTCCCCACACACACGAGATGCTGGACAAAGTCATGACACCTGCTCTTCCAGACAAATTAAAAAATTCACATTATGTCACCCTTCTTTCAGTCACCTGGGGGGGCCTTATCAACATAATGGCTGTATGGACTATAGGCTGAGCAGGCAGGAAGTAGGGTCTGGGGTCAGGCGTGTACCCCACACCGGATGTCTGGGGGGACATAGATAGGAGCCTCACCCCTCCGACTGAGGGTCCTATAATTAAGTCACTGTTATTTAGCCTGCAGGGTTTGTATATCTCTGAAAGAACTACACAATCCAAAGAAATGCAATATGACATTATCACAAAATGTCAAATGACTAATGTCAAAAAAGGAGGCAGCGATGAAAGAAGTGTAGCAGTGTTGCCGCAATGCTCTGGGGCACAGCGGTAACGTTACTATAGGAGCCACTGTTCACCAGAGACCAGCTTCCCTTGTCTGCCTCGGAGCCGATCTCGCTTGGATGTCGAAAATAGTTCCCTCAGACGGACAGGAGGGCAGAGGTTCACAGAACACGAGAGGGGCACGGGGGGCCGCGCCGACCCCCAGATAATGACATGACAGGAGGAGAGACGGTGGAAGAGGTGGAGGAGGGGTGTCTACGAGAGATCCTCATTTCCAAGTATTTGCAAAGGTCCTGAGCCCTGCAGACTCCCACGAGGCCTCGCTTCTGTTGCTTCAAATCACACACAATCCACCACAAGGCCGGCTTGGAAAATTTCAAGTTGGGGCACCAAAGTATGACTAAAGAGAAATGAACTTGAATTTCAAATAATCTAAAATAATCTAATATAGTAATCTGAACTGCCAATACTGGTGCAAATAATACAATAAATAAATAAACACTGATAAGAAATGCCTACTTGCTTCCTTGCAGTTGTAGTTGGGAAAAGGAAGAACTTAATATCCAGAAGCACTTGCATGCTCACTTGCTTTCAACTCTGTGCTGAAGTGCAGAGAAAAAAAGTTAGGAAGTTGTGGTCCCTCCCAAGACCCACTCACAGCACCTCGACTTTCCAGCCATCACACCGTGTACAAACCCTGTTAGTTGCCTAGTGGGTAACACACTCGCCTATGAACCAGAAGACCCAGGTTCAAATCCCACTTACTACCATTGTAGTGTCTCCAGGGGGTGACGGTCCCTGTAACTACTGAAGTCGCTCTGGATAAGAGTATCTGATAAATTCTGTAAATGTAAATGTAAGGTAGGTTGAATAAACTACAGGCTCATCATTGTTTTTTCATGACAAACATTACAAACAAATATTGATAGAATATGAAGAATCGCTACTACTGTCAGTTAAGGCTTTAATACACTGTGTTTTGTAACAGCAGTATTATGTTGGACTTAAGCAACTCAAGTCATCATCTTCAACAGATTATTAATAAATGAATGTATAAAGAATGTGGAAAACATAAAGGGCAAGCGAAGAATTGCTTAAAATGCTAAATCGCTAAAAAAAAAACATCAAACCCATGAGAGCAGCTTCCTGGCGGCGGGGAGCAAGGAGCCCATGTTTACGTCTGCGGTTCAAAGGTAAACAGACATCAAGGTCATGGAAAACACTGGCAGTCATCATGGCCAGGGACCCTCTTCTGTCAAGCCGCTGGTGGAGGTGGGTCGAGGGTGCCGGACCATGCGCCCCACATTACCGAGGTCATTTTAAAGTTCCTAAGCGCCTGTAAAGACTGACCTTGAACCTGTTTTCCTGACCCAAGGCAGGGACCTACGGGTCACGTAAGGAAAATGGGGTCTGTTGCAGCTAAATCTCACAATGAACTTACCAAAGCCACTTATCTATTGTCTTTTTATGCTGTGTATGCATGCAAATTATTTCAGAGGCAAATATTAAATCTTACTGATTGAATCAACCCCAGACTCTCATTTGCTTCAGGGGTTCGTCCAGGTGACAAAACTCTAAAAGAGAAATTTTGCTGAGTAGGCCACATAGTTCCAGGTTCCAGAATGGAGGCTTTAGAAAACAGAAACTTACACCATGGTGTGGATTGTGTGGACGCTATGTGATGAAGCGTGGGTCAACTTTTAATGCACAAATTGGACAATAACAGATGCACAATGGATCTTACAATCAGTGCTCTAACCAACAATGGCAACTGCCGGGTATCCTGGTTGAAGAAACACGACAGAAAGGAAGATTTAAAAAGTGCTTCAAAATAAAACTCAGGGCCATTTTTTAGCCAATACGTAAGATGCATGAATTGGAAAATCCTTCGGAGTCCTGTGAATCTTGCCTTCTTTGTCTGCCTGAATACAGACTGGACAACGGAGGACTAATGATGCCTCCTCTCCTTTTGCTCCGTCATATGAACACACCTTCTCACACACCCCTTCCCCGGCGTCCCTGGTACCCAAATAAATAGTGATCCGTAATGTCTGGACATACATACCTAAGCAAATGAGTGTATGTGGTGTATGTATTTGGGATTGGAGACATTACTGATCACACACATATATATAACAACTATAGTATAACAACAAGGCTGAATCAAAAAATACCGCTCATGTACACTGTAAAAAGTAAACACTGGCTAAACTTGAAGTAATCCGTCGCACCTAATATTTTAGCATTGACGTCAGGTAAATAAACCAGGTTGCAGCAGGTTTGATTGGTTTATTTACATGATGTCACTGCTGAAATATTAGGTGCGACAGATAAATTGAATTTAGCCAGTGTTCACACACACACACCTCTACGCAGATCATAAGGAACTATATATATATAGAAGAGAGCTTTCTTCCTTTCGTTTTCTTCCTTTCTTTCCTCGGGGAAGTGTCCGAGCTGGGTGACCGGGTCGGGCTGAACTGGCACGTGACTGCCCGTTTTCTCCCTCGTGCCCCGTGGCACTTGATACAGCGCACTAGGGCACAGTGTGGGGGTGTGAGTGATGTGTGCATGTCTGCGTTTCGGTGTGTGTGCGCGCGTGTGCTTCTCCTCCGATATAAGAGGCCTGGAGCTCAGCCAAGTTCATCTGTTAATGCACAACCACCATCAGGGCGGCCCCTCCTCCAATCACAAACCTACCTCCCCATGACCCCGCGTTAACCCCGTAGTGGCCAGCGTTCCTTTCTCTCGGTCCCAAACGGCCTGCTGCAAACGACTTCTACCTGACCCTTTCAGGCACGCAGGCTCCGGCAAATTTCTAAAGAGGACACCGACATTGCAATTTCCCCGTCTCATAGTTCATAGTTCATATTTCGCAAAATAAAATCACCAATAATGAATTTTCTGCTCAATGTGGCTCATCACAAAAGCGTACGTACATACCCTCCTCTTTCTCCTCTCGCTCACTCTTTGTCTATTAGGGGTCCAGGCCTGTGTGAAAGTCGGATAATACCCGCATCTTCTTCCCTCCTTTATTTAAGATAAACAACGTAGCTAAAGTTCGGGACCCACCCCGAGCCCCTTTGACAAAGCCATCTATCATGCTGTCTGGACGGACCAACTTTGGCCACAGTGCTAAGGCTGGACTCACAATCCCCTTTTGTGCTGTTGGCACACCCACCCTCCCCCAGCAGTTTCCTCTGCCCCCTGGATACACACACATACCCCACCGGTTGTGGGCCATGTTTCAGAATGGGTTTGGCCATTCAAATTTATAAGCAATAGCGGCAGTGAGGTAAGAATTCAACAAAAGTCGGGACAGTAAATGTAGCCTTAACACTATAATATGAATTTGAAGGTTCAAAAGCCATAAGGACCAACATGTGAACACGGGAAAATGGAAAAGGGGCTGCAGGAGGGTGAGGAGTCACACTCACACAATCCTTAGCACCAGATCATTAGCACATGCACACTCACACACCCATCAGCACTACATCCGCACATCTCCCACTGGCCTCTAGACTTTCTCTGCCCATTTCACAATGTTAAATAAGCCATTACGGCGGCCATCGTGTACTACTGAGTCAATTGCAACCAGCTCAGAGTCATTGATCTTGCATGGCCTGCGATCAGCACACTGGGGTCCCTTATTGTTTCTTGTGTGTGTGTGTGTATATTTAATATGTCTTCCTTTCTGTATTAGAACCCCCCCCCGCTCTCTTTCTCTCTGACACCTCTTTTCTCGCTTTCGAGGTCCGGTGGCCAGCAGCAACATGTTCAGAATACACATGCTAATGGGCCAATCAAAAATGCAAAACAATTGGCAGTTACCGAGAGGGACCCTAATGGTCATTAGAATTTACAACTAGCTAATGAGCTGCCGTCTGCCCACTCCATGCATATTCATAAAGCAATCAGGGCTTTGAAGATTAAAGGACTGCTTCAAATTCAAATGAGCTTGGCCATATTATCAGTGAGATTCAGAGTAGAAGTTATATGTGCGTACGCACACAAGCATGTTAATGCAGATAAAAGTCTCCAATATCTCCCCATAAACACCAGGTCTCAGATCAACAAAAAAACTGAAAGGCAATTATTAGCAAAAAGATCATGACCTTCCAATGATTTATTAGCAATCTAAGGAACATCGTCTGACTTCAAGCTGAGTGCGGTTGAGCACGGTCCTATTTTAAACATTCTTATATTTTCAAAATGGATTTAAACAAGCCTCTTCAAACGTCTACATCTCTTTTTAATTGTCCTCATCAACAACTGGAGCACGTCATTGAACTGCATTCCGATGAGAACAGTCCTTATTATTACTAACATAATAAACACTTAAATATTTAAAAATGTGATCTTTTATTCTTTACGACACCTCCTGGGCTATTTGTCTACTGTGAGTAAAAGGCTACAGCGAAACACCGGCAAGGTGTGAGCTATAAAGGGCATAGCACATATTTCGGAACGCAGCCCATGTTTTACTACAGTGGCCAGGGGCACGGCTGGTAAAACGGTTTGTACGGACGGATGAGGTTCTGTGTACATGTGTGTGTTTGAAATAGGCGTTTCCCCATCTCTCCGCATAAGTAAGAACAGCTGCGGACCATCATCGACAAGCCGCCTTCATGCATGTAGACACATTCATGTACATTTTCAAGAACACAAGTGCGGACATGCATAGCCTTGTGCGTATAATTCAAATCAACATATGCATAATCAAAATTGACACAAGGCCTCCAAGCACACTCACATCCACACAGACATTTTGCACATTTACAAAGTGCAGCAATAGCTTCTGAGGCCACCCTGATAATGAAGCGTACCATGAGTTGCAGCTAGCCTGAGGTGGTCAACAAGGATTGGAATGAATATTCCTTTTCCTTATCGCCAGGAGGGGAGTCAGCAAACAGCCCTCAGCCTTAGCCGCCCCTTGAAAATCTGAGTGAAATTCAGGTCAGCTCCAGGCCCATCAAAAAAATATTGCAAATATTCTTGAACATAGTCTAAAAGAAAATGTGTCTTTGTGACTCATTAATGCCAATCCCTTTTTGTCCCCTAAAAAGAAGGACAAAAAAACAGCCTAAGCCTTCAGCCAGGCAATGGCGAGTCAGGGTGAGTGACAGCCCCTCTCCAGTGAAGAGGAGGACGGAGAGTTGGCCTTTGACCTGTGTCAACCTGAGACGGAGGTGCATGGTGTGCTCCTCACGACACAACGAGCCAGTTCCTGGCGAGCATTCCTTTTCCCGACTCATACGACACCCTGAAACCTCCCTCGTCTGATTTGTTGTCTTTTGGGGCTATTGAGACAAACTTTATTAATTCATGTATTTATTGATGATGAGAAACCACATAATCACTCAGTTAATTAAACGAGAAGCTATTGCTCACAATTGGTTGGATTAAAATCAATGAAAACATGGACCAATCAGAAGCCATGTTATTGATTGACATTAGCTTTAAGGACACTAGCAGAAAAAATACTTACATTTGTGAGTTAACACATTTAACTTTTTTGAAACAAACTGAAACTGCATAAAAACATTCAAGGGAGTTTTTTATAGAGTTGAAGAACCTGTACAGTTGAGGTAGCAGAAAGAGAAGAAACTTACAGCATCTACAGACAAATTTATGCTAAGCTAACCGTTGGCACGGTGCTTCTGCGGCTCAACGCTCAACCAAGATCATGTTCTCTTGCCAGGTTGCATCGGCGCATCACGTGGCATATCCCACGACAAAAACACGATGCTCTACCGCGTGCACATAACTGTACCAGCCGCTCTGCGCCATCATCAGAGGTTGGGAGACATCGGGCGAAGGCTGCCAAGTCAAAGAGCTTTTCGTGTACATCTGTACGCCTGAGCCTCGGCAAACACACACGCACACACACACACACACACACACACACAAGCGATTCTGTGTTTGCACATCTGCATGCGTCTGACAAACACAAGATGAACACATCCGTCCACGGCTCTTCATCTCCATGGTCAGAAAACCGGTCCCGTACAAACCTGGCCCAGCCACTGTACAACACAAACAAAAAGAATACACACACACACACGTTCAGCAGCGCCGCGCATCACTCCTACACACAGCACGCACCCACCCGGGTGGGGGAGGGACCCCGGGGCCACGCTGCATGGGGGAAATGTGGCATGGTGCCAGCGCAGGCCGAACGTACGACACCTTTGTTTCAGGAGAGAGGGCGGCGGGGAGCCCTCGCATTACGAGTAATTTACCACTCCACCCCCAGTTCGGCTTACAGTTAGGTTAAAACTGACGACGGGCAAACGTCGGCAGTTCTGATCGGTGTCATAAAAAATAAAAGTGAGGACATTTGGGACAGAATGCTGGTCTGCCGCTTGGAAAACGGACTCGTGTGAGACAATCAAGAATATTGAGGGGCGAGGGCGAGACGAGGCATGGGTGCGTTTGGGGTGGCGTGTGTAGGTGGGGGGAGTTAAATGTGATTGCAGTTATAGCCCGGGCATTCACTGTGTGTGAAAGGGGGGGGGGTATCGGCTGTCCCCCAGTATGCATATCTTAAATTGTTTATCATGCAAATTGCCGAGCCTGCTCCAGCCTCCAACGGATTCACCATTTACTACGGGCATCACAGGATTCCATCTGTTGGGATCGACATCTGCTCCAATGCTGTACTTTCAGACTTTGCGTGCACATTGTGCTTGTGTATTTGCGAATTAATTCCATAAGGTGACTGTAACTACACCAACAATGCAGACGCACACACACACACACACACACATATATATTCTGATGCAAGTGCTGGTGAGTTTTTCTTTTGTCAACTTCTTTTCTTTAAAGCTCATAAAAAAATCAACACTGTCTTCCTGAGATCACAATAGTATTTTACTACTCTGAAACTATAGATACACTCCTGAAGTGTTGTGTTCTGCTACGTCAGAAAAGTAGTGCAATTCAGGGTCACACATGCAGAATGAATACAGAATGAGAATGAATAGTGAGAGGAAATTGGGCCTTCCAAGCAATGGTTTTACTTATGAAAGGTGGGACAGTGGTGGCCCAGCAGGTAAGCGGACCCGAAATCGGAAGGCTTCCGCCAAGGTGCCACTGAGCAAAGCACCGTCCCCAAGCACTGATCCCCGGGCGCCTGTCATGGCTGCCCACTGCTCAACAAAGGGTGCGGAGGACACATTTCGTTGTGTCACTGTGTGCTGTTCATCACAGCGACAATCACTTTACCAGAAAAAAAGGAATCCCATAAGTAAGGAAAACTTCATTAATGTGGAGTGTGGAAGGATAACACTTTCCAGACCTCTGCTCCAGCTGCATCAACTTTCAAAGAAGCTGCACACAGGAAAGAAATGCAAAGAGCCGATGGTCCGGCGTGACAGTTTTCGAAAATGCCATCCGAAACTGCATTGCACATTAGATACGGAAATGCAGCTCGGGTTCTAATTGGCCAGCCTGAGGAAATGGGCGCCAGCCATCAACGCTGAACACATAAAATAGCAAAGCTGCTTTGCTGCTGAATTTAAGGCTCTGCGCTCTGGGTGTTTACACAAACTAGCTGTGTCTGAACAAGGAAGCCACTGCGGGAAGCTCCTATCAATTAAGAAAATGAGGTGAAACAGTAACAATTAGCGGTGCGGAGGCGCTTTAAATAAATGCCTCCATGCCAGCAGCTGAAAATAATTAGTCCCGCGTCTTATTTCCACATGAAAGTGAGAATTCGAAAACATGCATTTACGGAGGATGGACGTGGCCATCGCCAAAAAAGCCGTGCAGCGATCCAGCTACATCTGTCAAAGCCACATAAAGTAGTCTGAGGAGGCCAAGCAATCCGTCCAACGCTCTACTTTTCCTTTCGAAGGAGAGGTGGGTTGTGGGGCTAATGGGGGAGTTTGTAGAGGGGCGAGAGAGATTCACAACTTTGCGACAGGCTCTCTCATAAAAAAAAAAAAAAAAAAAAAAAACACAGCAACGGCAACGTACTCCACATTACCTGTCACGTTCTCCTGTTTTGGGCATATTCCCGGTGAGGACATGGGTAAGTTATCCTGGTCATGGGGAGTGACCTGCACAGCCACCTCGACAGGCTGGCACCCACGGCGCGGTGGGAGCCTCAAGGGAGAGGGTGACGGCGGCCCGTCTGCGTCCTTGCCTCGGCAGACACTGCCGTGGCACTGCCTCCGCTTGTGGTCTATGAACACCAGGATGTCTGCCAGAGGGAACCTGGTGTGGCACTGGCCACATGTGAGGAGGTCCTGGTCGCCTTTGGGCGTGGACTGGAGTAGCCGGGTGTGATCACGTTGGTCCTCTGGGACATCAGCCAACACGGGCTCGGGTGCTGCAAGACCAAGAGACAATACGATTTTTGGTGCCTTTCTTCAAAAATTCTTCCTTTCTCTTTAATTATCTATCTATATGTCCATCTAACTAAACACTGAAAGAGATTCAGTGTTTAATGAAATGTATTCTGGGATAGAAATAAAGAAAGAAAGAACTTTAACAATTGTATCAGAACAAATGTTATTCACTGTGTCAGTTAAGTAGCTTGACCCTCTTTATCACACAGCCAATCTCACACTTTAATGAACTCAACACCTCCGGGAATCAAAAAATAGATTTTAATTTGAGTTCAAGATGATTGGAGCCCATTTAGTTAAATCTTCTGAACAGAGGTTAGTATGTGGGGTAGCTCCCAGCGGTACGGTGACAGAGCGCGAGCAGCAGTCACAATGACATCTGCGCCCAAACTGGGATGTTGCGGTGACCGGGAATTCTCGCGGATGCCGACGGGCTACCCCTAAGCTAGGTCGTGTGGCATCAGGTCCTTTACAGAACTGGCACAATAGGCCACTGACTAGGCAACATGGGCCAAGGTGTGTTATACCGCACGGAAAAGAGTTGGATATAACAGAAGATGCCCCGAATCACAAAGATTACAGGACGTAAACAAACACTACGTTTAAAGCAAAAATCCCAACGCACGCAGGGGGCTTAAGGCAGGTTAGATCAAGTTCAAGTTCACAGTTTACAGTCTGTCATCCGCTAAAGGGTCCCCCTAGTGGAGAAGGTGGTACTGCAATGACCGGTCAAATAATAATAATACAAAAATAAATAAACAAAAAACACTGTTATAGTACGCTCAGCATTTCACAGTTTCCGACGTTCATTGTGCCGAGATGAAAGCATTCTGACCAGACTGGAAAAGAAATGACATACAAATCTTACATTTAAGGACCAAAAAACAATTAATTAGACCAAGGACCCAGCAGGAGTAAAGAAGGCAGGTTGTAATCACGTTCGGAGTAACCCTGAATTTGGTTATATGTACAGTACATAATTTTTCACTTTAGTGGAAAACATAAAAAACTTCGCGGCACTTGAAACGCGCGCAAGAAGCGCAAGTTCGCAGCGCAACAATCATCACTCCATTCACACTCGCCTGCGTATCGGCGAA
Source organism: Denticeps clupeoides (assembly GCF_900700375.1). Taxonomy (NCBI): domain Eukaryota; kingdom Metazoa; phylum Chordata; class Actinopteri; order Clupeiformes; family Denticipitidae; genus Denticeps; species Denticeps clupeoides. Next base: position 21,776,776 of record NC_041709.1, on the reverse strand, counting down.
AGTTCCGGACCCACCCAACTTACGCGAAAAGTCCCGTGTGCTTAAGTGCTGGGGCTTGCCCTGCTTGCGGCGAGACATGATGGCCAGTGGCGGCTTCAGCTTGGCTTCACATTGGGAAATCCGAGTCTTCGGAAGCGAGCGCGGAGGCGAACGTCTTCAGTCTTCACCACCGACGCATTGGACTCCCAGACGAGAAAGAAAAGAAAGAAAGAAAAAAAAGATAAGAATAACGTCAGGTCATAACCGGGGAGGCGCGCACGGTGCGTGCAGCGCGACGCGCTTCATGGCTCCCGGTGGAGGCGACCAGAGCGACCGGAGCGTCGCAAGTTCACGTGCGGACGTGACGTTCCGGCGAACTTGAACGTCAAGAGAGAGATGGACATAGGAAATAAGAGGAAGGACGAGGGGGCAGGGGAGGCAGACTCTCTCTCTCTCTCTCTCTGGGTTAGGGAGGGAGGGGGTAATAAAAGCAGCGGACCTTTATTATAGGGCCGAGAAGCCAATGGGCTGAGAGCTCGGGGGACGGAACGGCCAGTTATTACCGACCTTAGGTTTAGGGACTTATCTTATCCGTCGTATGAGATGCCCCGGTTCCTGGGCGACGTCGAAAACTCCTCATCGCAGCTATATCGCTCTCCAAATAAATACAAGTGTCAAAGTTTCATTCTTTTTAAAATAGCTTAATTTAATAAAGTTCTGCGATGTGTAGCTGAGAAGGCATTTTGACCGACTGTTATGTATTTATGAAGGTATGCATTGTATTCAAAGACATAATTTAAGCTCAAATAAATGTGAATTTACATGCATGGATTCCTCCACGTACTTCCCCCCCCGTGCTTTCTAAATTCATTTATTTACATCGTTAAGCTGTTTTGAATAGGTATATTTATTACAATGACACTGCTTTCGGTCCTAAATAAAGACAAAAGCTCCCCCTAGTGGCCAAATACGGTTCACTGCAGTCGCTTGCAACGCGCGTCTGAGGTCTGTACGTTACCAGGACAACACAGCACCTTCTATACTGAGGTCAGAAGAAGGCTGTTGACCTCCTCTTGGGCCTGCTACGTCCTATTTTCTTATCTGACCACTTGTCGACATAAGAACCAGTAAGTGAAGGATATGAAGTGCTTCACACCCTGTTATGATTATGGCAGACTTTATGAATTCATGCCCTTATGAATCAGAGGAGAGTCACACTTGTATTTGAATGAGTTATGTTTTGTATGGACAACATACAAAATAATCAATGAAAGTTATGGAAAAAAACATCTGTAAATTAGCATGAGTGTGCAACTTTGCAACATGATGTAATAATGTCCATTTTAGTTTTGATCCTAAAGTGAAGTGATTTTCATTATGAAACACTGCAGCACAGCACACGGTGACACGTCAAAATCCTCTGCTTTTAATCATCACCCTTGGTGAGCAGTGGGCAGCCATGACAGGCGCCCGGGGAGCAGCGTGTGGGGACGGTGCTTTGCTCAGCGGCACCTCAGTGGCACCTTGGCGGATCGGGATTCGAACCGGAAACCTTCTGATTATGGATCCGCTTCCATAGTTGTACACTGCAAATGTAAATTCCAATTCAGCATTGATGAATGGGATGTACACAAAAGAACAATCTTGATAGTTGTCACATAACGACCGGACACACCTGACGGGGGTTCCCTGATTGCAGGCCACGCCCCCTTAAATCCCCGCACCTTAGTATTTAGGCTTGCCTGCATCATTGCTCCGGGTTCCAGTATTGAGGGTGGTAGTAGCCTAGTGGGTAACACACTCGCCTATGAACCAGAAGACCCAGGTTCAAATCCCACTTACTACCATTGTGTCCCTGAGCAAGACACTTAACCCTAAGTTGCTCCAGGGGGACTGTCCCTGTAACTACTGATTGTAAGTCGCTCTGGATAAGGGGATCTGATAAATGCTGTAAATGTAAATGTAAATGTATGAACTAAGAAAGAACGAAGGGAGACGCCGTTTGTGCAGAACCGCTTGTATTTCCTTGTAAAGTAGTTCTAGTGTCTGAGTTGGTGGAACTTTGTGAGATAAATTCTATATGATTTGTGTCTTTTCAGGTTCTGGTCATGCTCTTAGCAGTGGGCAAGAGACCTGGGTGTGTGGTGTTTGCCCATGTGAGTGAGAGCCTTTCCTTTTCCCGTCTCCAATTCCCCCTTTTCCCGAAATTGAGTTTTCTATTATAGCCCTTTATGAGGTTGGAGAAAACAGTGCAAGGCAAGCGTAAGTTCTCAACATGGTTCAGGTCAGGGGAATGCTTATGGGGTCAGGTATCCATTGCAGGGTAAATTTGGACTAGTAACACATCAAGTTTTAGAGATTTTAACAATCAAGTAATGGCAGCCAGGTTTTTGTAAATGTCATTTTAAATGTCCTAATAATGGAATTCATGATGCCATGTACATTAACAATGCTTCTAGGGCTTTTTGGAGTACAAATTATATCACCACATCACAGAACCTCCACTGGCAGCATAGGATACAGTTTTTTTAATTAATAGTTCTGGTCAGAGTTATAGTAATATTCCACAAATTCCAGATGCAAATGTTTCTGGATAATTGACAGAAAGCCTTTATTTCCGGCTTATCTTTTAGTATAAACAATCTGTTGGCATGGAGATGCCATCTGATGGTGATTCATGAGATTTAGTAATTTAATCCCAGAATAATTTTTTTTCTTGCAATTCCCCAAGCAAGTTGAAGTTGATTTTATTGTCATTTCAGCCATATACATGTTAGACGGTACATAGTGAAACTAAATATCGTTTCTCCAGAACCGTTTGAACGATTAGACAAAGTTACATACTGACATAAAGTGCACGTGTGCGACACACAAACTATGCTACATAAGGTGCAAACAGGGGACACAGGCAGTGCAAGAGTAACATTTAACAAAAAAACATGTAGACAGACGGCGCTAAACCGGTGAAATGAATAATAAATAAATGTCCGAAGTACAATAGTGCAAATACTGCTGTGTAAAATGGAACGGAACATTAGTAGATGATATTAAAGATAGATAATATTACAATATAACAGAGGTAGTGCAAGTGTGTGCGTGTGTCAGTTCAGAGTGGAAAGTTCAGACGGTAGTCATTGAGACACGACATTGAAGACTTCTTCGGGACGGGCACGAAGGTGGTGGCCTTGAGACATGTTGGAACAGCGGCGGTGCTCAGTGAGATGTTGAAGACGTCTGTGAGAACATCTGCCAGCTGGTCTACACATGCTCCAGCAGCCTTTCGTGAGTTAACTTTGCAAGGAGTTTTCCTCACGTCCACCGTGGTTAGACACAGCTGATCACTGGAAGGAGGGTTGGTCCTCGAAGGCCACGTCGTTCTGTTTGTCGAATTGTGCGTAGAAGTCTTTCAGGGAGGGTTTTAGTCCTGTAGTTTGTGACGGCCTGGATGTCCTGCCACATGCGCCATGTGTTCATTGGAGATAAGCAGTGATCATTGGAGATATCTTTTTGTCTCTCTTAACATATTTCTCACTGCCAAAAGTAATTTGGTTTGGTCAGTCAATATAGTATCCCAGTTAACCTGGAAGTCAGGTTCCTATTTGCTCGAGTGTTTTTTTATTACTCACACCTCCAATGCTGGCTAAACTTGGAAGTAATCTGTCACACATAATATTATATGTTCTATGTTAATATAATAGTAGGTACTTATTAGGTAATACAATATTAATTAATTTGTCTATTTACATTATATCAATGCTAAAATATTAGGTGTAGCAGATTAATTCAATTCCAAGTTTAACCAGTGTTCACTTTTTACAATGTATGGATGCACATAGCTGTTTGTATAAAGTACTTTTTTTCTTTAGTTACAAATATTAGTTTGCCCCATTATAGTAAGCTGTCTAATTTATCCTTATGAGTAATTTTTTTTTTTACTTTACTATAATTCTACCGACAGCAGGTTTGTTTGTTTTATTCACAGTATGGCAATGCTATAGGGTGGTAGTAGCCACTATGAACCAGAAGACCCAGGTTCAAATCCCACTTAATACCATTGTGTCCCTGAGCAAGACACTTAACCCTGAGCGTCTCCAGGCGGACTGTCCCTGTCACTACTGATTGTAAGTCGCTCTGGATAAGGGCGTCTGATAAATGCTCTAAATGTAAATGTAAAATGCTATAATATTAGTGGTGACAGTTTTTTACGTTTAGCCAGTGTTTGCTTTTATTCCCAGTGCGATTGTCTATAAATTGTGTTTCTACTTTAATTTAGTTGTACTTGTTTCAATTAGTCAGGCTTTCTTTTTTTTCAGTGTATGATAAAGGTACTACAACAAACTGTGAACCCGAACCCTTTCTTAATCATTTTTAAATTGGGTGACAATTAAAAGTGAAGGGCACTCTAGACACAATTGTCCTCATTAAAGACAACAAAAAAAAAAAAAATGATTTGCCGAAGTGCTATAAAATAAACGTCAGCGCGGTGCCAGGAACCTCTGGAAGGAAGCCGGCTGCGTTACGTAACCCGCGCTACGTAACTCACTCGACGTAACCGCAGCGCCACCCCGAGGCCGACGCCGCACCTGCAGCTGAGCCCGGGCTGGGCGGCAGAAAACACACACACAGGAATAAAAGGTAAGCGGCTGGGGCGACCGCGCCCATGATGCAGGGCCGTGTCGGGATATTCCATCTCTTTTCATCTCGGTTTTTCTTATTAGCGCTATTTTTTATTAGCATTATTTTGTTGGATCGCCGACGTTAGATCGAAACACGTGACGTCGATTTCCTCAAGACGCGGTCCGTTTCGCGGTTCGTGTTTACGTGATATAAGGATGATGCTCTTTTATTCCTCATGTTCTCTGGAAATAGGTAAAATGCAGTAGATCACCAGCCCAGCAGCTGCCATTGCAAAAGCAAAAAAAAATAAAAAAATTCACACGTAAAACGTGCGTCTGGTGCAGAATAAGAAGCAAAGATCATTGTCGCCACGATTCTTTGATGTAAACAACGGGCTTCAGAGAATTCACGTCGGCATGTATTCATTTGGATCCATACTGCGGTCGTGCAGGGTGTCAAGGCAGCGCCCTGAGCTACGAACTCATAAATAGGGCGATCAAGTTGATCAAATGACGTCGGGAGATCGACAATCCTCCGTCGGTGGATAGCAGGCCAGCAGCGCGGTACGCTGGGAATTAAAAAAAAAGGCGCGACAGAGACCACTCTTTAAAATGCAGATATTTGTGAAGAATCGCTGGATATTAGAATAGAATAGACTGGACTACAGTAGAATAGAATGCCTTTCATTGTCACTACACGCATGTACAACGAGAATAAAAGCAGCTCCTTCGGTGCAGACATATACCTACAAAATTGTGCGGAAAATACAAATATATAAATGAACACGATACGATAAGGGGCAGTAATTACAAGTGAAGTGTCAGCGTTAAATACATATGGGCAGAACTGAGTATGGTTTTATATAATGTGTGCGGGTTAAATGTAATGGCACATTAGTTTCACACGGTTTGCAAGTATTTACAGTAATGGTGAACATGTGGTGAGTAGTGACGGTGAGAATAGTGTTAGAGAACAGTATACAGGTATTGCACAGTATTCAATGCAAATAAATATTAATATTGGTGTTGCACAGCTGTAGGTTTGAAGGAAGGAAGTACGGGGGTTTGGGGGGTTCGACTGCGTGGTCAGTGCATGTAAGAGTTTAAAGTGGTTATGGCTTTTGGGAAAAAAAACTGTTCTTGAGTCGGTTTGTCCTTGTCGTGATGCACCTGTAGGGTCTTCCTGAGGGCAACAGGTCAAACAGAGGAAAGCCGGGGTGATCAAATCACAGATCATTAACCATGATCAATCGAATTTACAAAGAAAGACAAAATGCTAGCTACGGGTTTTTCAGCATAATTTAGCATAAAAAAACATCCCTGTTTAGGAAGATTGTGAACCTGAAAACACAAATTGCTTCAGTGGGATTTACAGCAGTGCATGCAATTATGTTTCAGTATCATCATTTCCTTTATTTAGTTTGAAATTGTAGTGTATCACAATCCACAAAGTGGTTCAGCTGTAGAGGTGTGAACCTTCACTGGCCTCACAATTCGATTCGATTATGATTAGCAGTGCCTCGATATCGATGCATCGCGATGCATCCCAGACATTTTCTACATGGTCACATGATGTTTCCAAATACCAGAGTTACGATCTCGTGCGCCTGTGTGGACGCTCTGATTTGCTCCAGAGCAGAAAAACTTGTTACGTCCGCACTCACCTTGTAACAGTTATATATATACTGGTAGTTCTCCTTTAAATGCACACGGCATTATGTTGTGGGCGGAGTTAATCATCTGCCCCGGTCCTGATGCAGATCGACATCTCCACCAAGCAGAGGAACCGAGGTCCTTATATTATTTCATTTTGTATTACATAAAAGCAGTACTATTTGGTACGTGTAAAGTCCAAATTGGTCATGTGAAAATACGTGCAGCATAAAACTTCCCAGATCAGGCTGAAATAGAATTCCTTATCATCATGATATTATTGATTATGTTCCGCACTGCATCGATGCAAAATCGTCCACGTCTGCATCTCGATGCATCGATTATATGATTAATTTCAACACCCCTTTTCAGCTGAATGCATAAATATCACTGTCACCATGCAATTCTGCATTTGCAGATGATTTTGCTGACATGTTAATTCCCAGTGAGTGTGCCGTGTTGTATGAAGCACGGTAACAGCAGACGTCTGTCTGTGTACCTGAGTGCGATTATCAAAATTAAATTACTAGCCGTAACGTGCCACGGGGAGAAAAAATACACTGATTTGGGGAATGGGTGGGTCTCGTGGAATTAGGCGTCCAGGATCATGTTAAATATTACCCTGATATCGCTTGTGCGCTTGTGAAGGCTCGAAAAAGAAACGCAGCGGCTCTTGATAGATTGATAGACAGATGGAATGACAGCACTTCCCCCTTTAAACCAACCCAGCCAATTACTTCCTTTTCCAGGATGGCTTAGAGTTCAGAGGTTCAAGGGCAGAGCATCCGGGCAGAGAAGAGATGAGCCTGACATCGTGGTTCTTGTTGAGCGGGAGTGGCACTCGCCACCGTTTGCCCCGTGAGATGATCTTTGTGGGTCGAGATGACTGTGAGCTCATGCTGCAGGTAAATAAATCCTTTCTAGCCAGCCACTTTCTGTATGTTGGTGGGGCTGAGCCGTGGAAAATGTGTGTCTTTGAGTGACTAGTGAAATATCGGTAGTACGATCATGGAAGTTTATTTTAAAATACTGAAGAATAGTAAGACGATTGCATTTGTGTTGGCAGTCTCGAAGTGTGGACAAACAGCACGCTGTCATCAACTATGAAGCTGCCACTGACGAACACAAAGTCAAGGACCTTGGCAGCTTGAATGGAGTGAGTCTGAATAAAAACCCCAAATTCATTTAAATAATATCATTGCATTGAGTTTCTTTTAAACACTTTTTCAATATCTGCTCACCACAGACCTTTGTGAATGATGTCCGAATACAGGAACAGGTATACACCACTCTGAAAATGGACGACAAACTGAGGTTTGGGTATGATATCCTTTAGGCAAGAGTTGGTGAAGTTACATGATCGATTATGCCAACAAACATGGCTAAATCTCCGTTCCTGTTCCAGCGAACCGCTTGGCAGTTGTGACCATCTTATGGCACGGAACTGAATGCATGATAGCGACATATTTATCACAGTTTCAGGAAGATGATTCATGTTTGTTCAAAAACAAGACTTCTGTCCTGTGTGGTTCAGCACAATATGTGGATGCTTTCGGTCTGCAAGTTAGTCATGAGGTGGAGCCTTCCGTGGATATGTGGGGATTCTGTAGACAGTGTAAGCAATTCCTGAATTATTCCTGTGTGGCAGGGCATCACTTTCACTTTTGGCTGGGACTAACCTCTGCATACCACTGCCATAGACCTAATGCTCCTGCCCAGTCATCTAACATCCTAGCATAAGTCCCTTACGCTTGACTTTTTTTCCTGCCTGTTAATTGACTATTTACTTGGTGCTTAATATATACTTAACAGACACTCTTAAACTTAACAGACACTCTTATCCAGAGCAAATTACAGAGCAAATCTTATCCAGAGCAAATTACAACCAGTAGTTACAGGGACAGTCCCTCCCTGGAGACACTCATGGTTAAGTGTCTTGCTCAGGGACACAATGGTAGTAAGTGGGCTTTGAACCTGTGACTTTGTGGTCTTCTGGTTTATAGGTGAATGTGTTACCACCTGGCCACACCCACCCGGGCTGTTAATGGGTTTGTACAATTAGAGTAGCCTTTCAATATGTGAAGCATGTTTGCAGAATGTAGTGTTCAATGCTTTGCATATGTTGACTTTAAGTTGTGTAGAGTTAGCATACCGCCGCAATGTTAGGGTGACTAGATCTCCTCTTTTCCCCAAACTTGTTTGGCCGGGTTTCTAGACATGTCTGGGTTCTTGGGGTGACTAAGCATTCGTCACATCATGGGCTTCCTACACGCATACTTGTGCTAGTAATAAAATGGCATAAAAACAGCATTCTCTGCACAAATGGAATCTTCACTAGCATTTGGAAAACATCTACATTTCTTATTTTTACGGCATTCAGCAGTCGCCCTTATCCAGAGCAACTTATAATCAGTAGTTACAATTACATTACATTTAGATACAGCCGGAAAAGAGCAGAATAGCCGATAGCGGGGCCAAGGAAAGAAAAGTGATGCTCTGCTGGAAGTAACTTCCTCTGAATCTCATCATTTGTGTAGCGATGGTTCAGTCATGGCCATTGTGGTGTAGACTTAGCAGAAAAATTCTGCTGAATATTGTAAAGTCATGCAAAGTTATGCTGTGATGATTAGATCTGAGGACCTCTAAAATTAAAAAGTTCATTGTGTGTTCTTGTATTTTTCTATATTTATTGTCTTAACACATTGAATAGCTTTATATGTTGAGCTGCCATTGTTGATGACCAGGTATAGCACTTCATGCAAATTCATGCTCCTCGTGCTTATTTTTATGAGCCAATCCGCAGCTTGAGGTAACATCTTAGAGCTTAAAGGAACTGACCAGTTGGTGCCAGATGGAACAATATACCTTCAGAGGTGTAGTGCAGTTAATGTGATGGGTCAGGGCTGTTTTGATGGCAAAAGAGGTAAATGCTTAATATTATGTAGGTGGTCATGAAATTGTGCTTGATCATGCAAGATTTCCTTAACCATGTTGCACATACCAACCTGTTTACAGTAGTGCGGGGGGAATTACATGTTCCAGAGGAGGCACTGAAGGTAACTATATTGTTGTTTTTTACTATGTTGAGTTCAGTATGTAATGTTTATAATTATTTATGATTGAAATCACCATACAAGATCAAACTAATTAAAAATGACTTAGCAGCATTAAGGTACTGCTTCTATATGAAAGAACGGGACTTTAGTCCTAGTTTGTGCAGATAGTACTTTTAACAAAGATAAAATATGATCTTTTCACTTGCCTTGGTGTAAGGTCATAATTGCTGGCTCTTGTTGTGATTCATCTGCCAGCATGAAAAATTCACCAGTCAGCTCCAGCTGACTAAGAAAGTGCCCGAGGTTGGGGAAACTTTGAGATGCACGGATGCCAAAGGAGCTGAAGGGGGCGTGGAGACTGTTACTAAGCTTACAGAAGCTTCTAGAGTGGATGACAAGATGCCAGGTGACAGGACAGGTTACATAAGAAAAAAAAATCTAAATTGTTTTATTTGGACTGACTGTACCCGCCATCTGAAGCTTACTGGCGTTTCCCTCTATTTCCCAGCTGATGTAGCAATTTTGCACAGAGGAACTCCTCTCTATGGGCAACCATCTTGGTGGGGTGATGGAGATGCTGATGATGAAAACTCTGGAAAACAGGACAGTAGGCCCCAAGCAGCAAAATCAATCAAGCATGAATCAGGTATGGCAAATTTTCTAAGCAACACGAATTGGATTCTTTTAGGTTTTAACTGAATTAGTCCAAGTTTTATTAGTTCAAGGCATACAGAGATTCTAGACACTAATTAAACTAATTCTCAATTCTCCAGACAATAAATTACAAGTGTCCAAAGAAAATGCTTCCCAGCCACCAGGTCAGGAACCTAGTTACTTTGAAATCCCATCCAAGGTGCCCCTTCCCTCAGGGACCGATACCGCTGAGACCCACTTCAATAATCCAGAGGGTTCTGGTGCTGCTTCCATCACAATTGCTGCCCCAGCATCAGAGACCGCGTCCCATGGGCATGCCTCTTTCACAATTGACTTTGACACACTTGCCCCAGCCAAGGGTTCTTCTAGGGATCGTCCTTCCAAGGGCCAACAGGAGCACCGTGCACGACCAAAAAGAGGGGCGGGCGAAGAGTTGAGTGCCCTGCAGGTGGCTATGGTGGCAGCTGAGGTCAAAGTAGCCGACTGGTTAGCGCAGAATGAGCTTCCATTAGCTCGTTCTGAGTGTGTTGCTGAGGATGATGGAGATAGTGTCAAGAGTGATGTTCCAGTCCAGCTGAAGAGTTTAAGAGGTGTGAGGCACTGAGAAACACATACACAAAACTATCAAAATACTATGCAAAGTTCAGAAAAAACTTTGCAAACATTCAATTAGAGATGTTTGAAGTGAAACAAATGGGCAGACTTTTTAATTATATCTTTTTTCTTCCCCTTTCTCTCCATCCATCGTTAATCCTTTAGGCAGTAAGCATGATGATGGCACACAAAGTGACTCAGAAAATGCATTGGGTGATCAGGTCAGAGGGCATCGTGCCTTACTTCGTGAACGGGTGGGCATCCTGAGAGCTGAAGGGCCTTACGCTCCAAGGAACCAAAGTAAACTGGGTCCTCCAGCTAAAAAGATGGCTCCTGTTGGAGGAGAGGCAGGGGACTCTCAGTGCCATGATACTTCAGACAGTGCAAAACTGATCCCCACAAACCAGGTCCAAGAAGGGTCAGGATCCAGAGAGGGCCATCAAAGGGGTCACATTGATGACCAGAGTGATAGAGGAACGTATACCATTGAACTAGAGAATGGCAGTCAAGACGAAGAAGAGGCTCGCCGTATGATTGACAAGGTATTGAATTACTACAATTTAATTATGTTCCATAATTATGAAATTTGTGTTTTAAAAACATATTTATAGCCTAAAATGTAATGATTAGAATTTAATCATTACAATGAGCCAAAGAACAGGCTACCCCTTGAATAAACTTGTAACATTATGCATGTAACATTAGTACATGATTAACATGTCGTATTATTAAAATAGTTATGTTTCTACTTTCAACTTAAGGTCTTTGGAGTGGAAGACAACCAAGCTCTGACTAAGCTGCGCTACCCTGAGCACCAGAGAGACACAGCCAACATCTGCCCTAGACCTGGAGCAGTAGAGAGCAGAAGAGCTGGCCATATGTTCTCAGAGGTACAGGTGACAACCAGACACTCAGTACATTTACATGCCACTACCAAAAATACGTCATTTTGTCCATAAGATCCAATTGTTTTGTGTCTTTGGCTTTGGATTTCATTGCAGGTCCTGACAGAGGATGTGGTGGTGGTGGGTGGACCTCGTTGGGTCTCTCAGTGGGCTACTCTAGCTGCCAGTCATGTTAGAACTGATCCAGAAGGGTCTGGAGGTGATCCACACACAGTCAGTGATGAAAAAGGTATCCAGCTGTAATAGAACCTGCAGCCTTCATGTAGACTGCCATATCATAAGGTTAATTAGAATTTTTTATTTCAGATGTTAGTGAAGTTTCCAGAAGCTCAGACCAAACTGATCGCAAGAAGAGGAACCTGCCACTACTCCCCGAGAAAACGCTGTCTGAAGGCCAAGGAAGCAGAGCTGGAAGATTGGCTCCTACTGCAGAGAAACAAGACACTGAAACAAGAGAGAAGGATGGCCACATGAGAGGGCCACACCGAGCTGGGTACAAGGCTGTAGGAGGCAGTACGGCTTCCATAGACCACACTGCAGGGAGGTCCCTTAAGCCAGCCCCAGTCATCGAGGCGGGTTGCATGTTTGGGCGGCAGGGTGGATCTCCCAGCAAATCTAAAGGTGCTGGAGACAAGATTGCTGAGGTTGGTCGCAAGAAAAAGAAGGAGGAGGTGAGTGAGAAGACTGGGAAACCTTTACTGAGACAAGAAAGCTTCACCGTGGAGAGACCCAGCGTCAATGTGCCCTTGGAGCTCATTCCGTGTATCGATGCACCAAACACGCAAACTAAAGAGGCAGGGAATACTGACTGCATCGATGCTACAACCCTACTGAGAGACTCAGAAGCTGTGGCAGCATTTCTGGAGACCACTCTTTCGGACCTTGCCGATCCCCCCAGCTACTCTCTGGAGGGTTCGGTCTCTCCAGAGTCTGACATTGACACTACAAGCACTATCAGCCTGGTAGGAGGGGACGGTGGACACAAGGTAGTACAGAAGAGGCGTCCTATCACTGGGCAGTCTAGAGATAGGGGTGGTGTTGGGACTGAAGGTAATAAGACTGGAGCAAGGGACAGTCTCAAGTCCAAGTCCTCCAAACCATCTGGGCCAGCAGCATCTCGATCTCGTCCCTGGACCTCACTGGACCTAACTGATGATGACCTGAATTCATCACTGCTTTCAGAAACTCGGACCTCAAAGGAGGCAGACCATGCTGGACGTCTCCATGGCCGCAGTCAAAACCTGAGCTCCAAGCAAGAAGCAGCAAGCAACAAACTAAGCAAAGGAAAGTCCCTAACACCAATGGTCTCATCCTCTGCCTCCTCTGCCTCCAAGCCTTCCACCCTTCCCAGACCACGGCCCACGCGTGCTTCCCTCCTCCGCAGGGCCCGACTGGGTGAGACACCTGACCCTGACCTGGCTGATGTCGATCGAGCTTCTGTTGCATCAGAGGCATCCACAGCAAGTTCAGCCTCTAGACCATCTGGGGGTCGACGGACACTTTCTCGGATTGAGGTTCTGGCTCAGCCCAGGAGGCCACGTGGGGGATCACCATCAGCCCGAAGTGACTCTGAGGCAACTTCAAACCGTACCAGGGGTGTTTCGTCCCGTCCTGGCCTGGAAAATAATCTTCGAATGGGCCTCAGATCAACAACCGCTTCTTCCGGGGTGGCAGTTCCCAGGGCACGGGCCAACAGCGCCTCTAAATTGCCTGATAAGACAGCAATCATGTCATACACTCACCAGTCACCTGCAGGTAAAACACTTATCTCTGGGTGCCTGGTCTAATACTTTGGTCTAAACAGGATCTGAATGAAGTCATTACAGGTTTTGTCCATTTTTGTAACCAGTTTTCTATGACATTTATAGCCAGTGGTCGCTGGAGACGTGTGCCAGTCGAGTATGCCTCCACCTCTGAAGATGAGTTTGGCTCAAACCGCCATCCCACCAAGCATGCCCGTCCAATACCATTGGCTCCTCGTGTGACCCAGTTGGGAGGCTCTGCACCTCCCACCCCAAACCCTGCAGGCATGGGTGTTTTCAGGCACCAATCGAGAGAACAGGATGATTACATGAGGGACTGGACTGCCCACAGTGAAGAGATTGCCAGGTCAATGCTTGACCCCAAATACTATTTATACTTCCCCAAAGGTTCTGTTTTTCACGAACTTTCACTACTGGTATGGGGCAGTGGTGGCCTAGCGGGTAAGGAAGCAGACTTGTGATAGAAGGGTTGCGGGTCCAAAACCGTCAAGGTGACACTGAGGTCCTTTTGAACAAGATACAGCAGAAGACACATTCACTGTGTGCACTGGGTGCTGTGCTGTTCTGTGGTGTGACAATTAATCACTTTATTTATTCTTAATCATTCTCAATTAAGCACTTTTCTTTTTCTAAATTCTTATTCTAAATACATTTTAGTTCTGTTTCTATTTTTTTTTTATTTGAGTATTAAGTGTTGAAATACTTAATTAATAGCCAAATTATGTTTGTTGCTTATATGAGTGAATGTTCATGCATTATCTTATAACTGTTTCAGAATCAGTCAGGACCTGGCCAAGGATCTGGCCATGCTGGCACGGGAGATCCATGATGTGGCTGGGGAGATTGACTCTGTCAGCCCCTCCTCAGCTGCAGATCACTCAGGGGTGAGTGGGGGTTGTTAGACAGAGAGGGTCAATGTTTTCGCTCCAGTGGCTTTGTGCAACATTCTCTGTGATGTCATCCTGAATCAGTTTACCCTTAAGTGTAAAATGTAATTGAACGTTTAGGCAAAATGATGAAGCACAACTAAAGCAATGCAGTTTTTAATACAAAAATCCTTCTAGCAGCTGGAGGATGGTGTGTTTAGGGACAGTCTTGGCAGTGCCCCAGAAATCAGTACTAGGAATAAGGAGCTCCGTCCTTGCACCCAAAATGGCCAGGACGTTCGTTCCATCCGTCGGCGTACCTGGAACAGAGATGAGGTGGGCCTTACATCCACTAGAGGGTGGCCTTTTGCCAGTAGATAATTCCAAGTAATTCATACAAACAGCTTTCATTAAATCATGGAATACTACTGCCTTCCACTTTTTCCTACTGTTTCTTTTCTAGGCTGTGATGGACAGTTTGCTCCTGGCGTCTGTCTCCCAACTGTCATCGAAAATAAGACAGGGTGTAGACAAAACAGTGGGCAAGATAAGGTAATGATTCCAGAGTATGGCAAACATTTTATATAGTTGTTTTTAATATCAGTGAAGTTCAAAATATATTACATCTCTTACTTACAGGATTTTGTTTAAGGACAAAGACAGAAACTGGGAGGAAATTGAGAGCAAAATGCACGAAGACAACGAGATACCTCTGCTCAAGACCTCCAATCAGGTTAGAGGGATTCTGTAGCTAATACTTTACCTTATTGCTAATATTAATTTGTAAATGAACCACATATACATTATATGTAAGCATATAATGAAGCATGGCAAAGAAAATCTCTGCCACATTATTTTGAATATGATTTTGTTTAAAACATGACAAAATTATCTACAGAATCATAACAGATTCAATATTATATTGTTAGAAAGCATGGCATGGCAGGGAGAAAAGAACACAATTGCTCAACTTAGATAAAGAGGATTTGCTACTAAATTATCTTGGTAATCTAACACACAGAACAAAAACGCTCACAGGACGACAGGAAAAGGCAAACAGTTAAGCCCGGTCAGGAGTGCTATGCTTCTCCTATGTGTTACAAACTATATACTGAAGTTTACATATATCAGCCAGCAGTTGCTGACCCCGTCTCATAATATTACTTTGTATGTCCAGAGGCAATAATAAATAACGGTAGCATCAACTGTAACCTTAGTCCACTCTGAGAAGAACTGAATGGAAAAGTAAGAGTTAAGATGGAGTCCTTTCTTCCTCATTCTGTACTCATACCACATATATACATATATCTTCCCTTATCTGATCAGATGTGAAATAGTATTGTCAGTTTGCCTATTAGTTACGATCACAATGTGAATTGGTCTGCATGTTTTGTCTTTTGGTTTTTGCCATGATTCATATGTTCATTTGGAGTCTACAGATAAGGGTAGGGTTTTCATACGATTGGATGGACTCCCTATTTAAAGAAATAAAGATTTGCATGGTGTTGAAATCTGACAAATTGCACCATTAATGTATTTCTTATTAGTGGCAAACTCCTTATTGGTCCCTCAGTTACATTAGACTGGTAGTTCAGATTGTGATGTTTACGGCCATTAGGTGAGAGAACTGCAGCTTTGTTCCAAGGGTACATGCAAAATTTTCATTTTTTTCTTTCAACTTGTCTCTCATTGCCCCAACAAACTAAAAATAAAACAATAAATACAAAAATAACTACAATAATTAAAATAATTAATTTACACACACAAATCAAATTCAAAGCCCACTTTCTTATTTGTTTCAGTTAATATGCCAATGTAAAGTGTTTTTTTGCACAGTGTTATATTTTCTTCACAGCTGTAGTTCCTTTGTCCACACAGGAAATTTCATCAATTCTACAGGATCTAAAGAGGGTTGAGAAACAGCTATTGGGTAGGAAGTTTTAATGCGACATTTCTTCATTGTTGACATTTTCTAATTTCTGTTGCGTGTAAAATGTGTTCTCATGTTTGATCCTTTTTCTTAAACTCTTCACAGTCATTGACATCATGGTGGACCCTGATGGCACCCTGGATGCATTGAGCAGTCGAGGCGTAACCAGCCCCCTTCACTCTGAGCAGAGGGTCAGTTCAGTTATCCAGGGAGCTGGTGCAGCTCGTGGCACTGAGGAAGGAACAGCCAACGCCACTTTGGGCCCAGGGCCTTCAGTTGTCCCAGAGCGCGATCTGGGCCTAGATGTGAACAGCAATGCTGCACCACTTCAACAGCAGAGTTCTAATCCTCACAAATGAAGAGGTTTATTCAATTATGGACTTAAATGAGCGAGACCTGTAAAATGACACACCGAGGTCAATAACAGTATGTTTGTCTGTGTGTGTGTGTGTGTGTGTACATATCAAGGATTCATACATATTGATCTCTGTGATAGTGTTTAGGATGAGATATCTAAATGATATAACCTTGAAAATATTTAAAATCTTTTCAAGGTAAGTTATACAGTGGGTACAGTAAGTATTGAACATGTCACCGATTTTCAAAGTAAATATATTTTTACAGGAGTTGTTGACAAAGAATTATCACTAGATGTCAGGAACAACACACCCAATCCACACATGCAAAAAAATCTAATCATAGATGTCCATAAGGTGAGTTATGTGTAATAAACTAAAACAGGGAAAACATAGGTTGTTTTCAGCATATGGCGTTGGCACACGTCATGTAATTAAAGGACGGATGAAAAAATGCAGATAATGTTTGATAAAAATCTGCTGCCATCTACCCTGATAATGAAGACGAAACAAGGGTGGACGTTTCAGCAAGACCCCAGACACACAGCCAAGGAAACTGTATTACAGTTTAAAAATGAATTTCAATGTTCAGTACTTTTCCCCTGTGTTCATTCCTATTTATTTCACATACATTTGATCAATAGTTTGATTTCCTTGCATGTGTGGATTGGATGTGTTGTTACAAACAACTGGTGAGAATTTAGAAATATATTTAACTTGAAAATAAGTGATGTGCTCAATACTTATTTTACCTGTTGTATGTTACAACTAGCATGCATTGAAAACTGCTAGTTTGACCTACTGCGGGAAATCTACCTTATGATAAGTAGATAATGCCCTCTCCCTATTGCACAAACACTAAGACACTTTCTTGTTTACAGGCTAATTGTCAGTTTTTGGCAAGGTGGAAAGCCTTGGATATCCCCACGATATCTGCTAGACCTATTCTGGACTGCACCACTTAGGTGTAACAATAACTAAAAAGAAGTGGAATATAGAGTTCACTGGAAAGCAGTTGAGGGATCATGAAGTGCATTTCTGAATGAAACACAGGCCATTCTGAAGTCTGAACTTGTATAACACATTACTCAGATGTTCTATGGTATCATTTAGTCCCTGTACATTAATATGAGAGAATAATGGTGGTAAACTAAGTGGATTGGAGAGAGTATTATAGGGATATTATAGGGTTAGTACTGTGTTCCTACAAGGTGTACCACTCTTGATTTTGTTTGCTTGACCTTTTTTATTTTTTACTTTAATATATTTTGTATTTATCATGAAAATAAAATTACATTGGGCTTGCTGCTTACCTATAGGTGAATCATAGTTGCAATGCTCTCCCCATACCCTTTGAAGTAAACTGTACAGAAGCTATATAAAAATAAAGATTTGTTATGCTCAAATATACTGAGCATTTCTTTACTTTATCAAAGGTGAAAAAACTGTCTGTTGTACATGTTACATACTCCCAATGTCATTTGCACAAAGCTGAAGTTATTATTTCTTCATATTGATTTATTCTCTTAAATAGTCTTTAATAGTATTCAGCTAATTTTTGTTATAAAGTGTAAACCTTTTGACCCATTCCGGGCTGGCGCTTGACAGTTTGGCCACTACATGTTATATTCTGTTAAAATGGTTTATCAAAATCACATTAATTTATTTTTATCTAGAGTGTCAATTAATACTTTTATTTATACGTGATTAAATATTTCTTACAATAACAGTTTGTATTACTCAGTTACCAAACAATATAGCAAAATGTTTCCAGAGTGTAGCCACTGCTACTATTTTTATAAATTCAAATTTACCAGGACCTTACCTTAATAAATGATACACTACAGACATTGTAAAGATCTGTGGAAGACAAAATGGAAAAATTGGTTTCCAGTATACTACCTTGATGTCCTTCATATACAATGCAGTTTACAAATGAATGTAACTTGAATGCAGCTATCAGTGTCACTAAATAAATGTCATATATGTTTGCCTACCTATCAGTTTTTGGTTAAATTTATTGGTTTTCTCCAATATTCTTTTGATAAATGCAAAGGTCAGATTCAAACCCCTGCACAATATGACCCCAAACATCACCAAAACTTTAAAGTACAGTTTGGTTACAAAATAACAGTTTGAATGCAAAATTCTGTGACCTAAATGTGCAAGATGAGGTTGCACTATGATGCACCTCTACTAAAAATCCACTCAACTGATCCACTCAACTCAAGCTCAGAAAGCAGGGACTACAAGGCATCTTCATTTCCAAATTGTGGAGTAATTTTTTTTATTGAAAGTGAAGTGATTGTTATTGTGAAACACCGAAATGTGTCCATTGCTTTTAACCATCACCCTTAGTGAGCAGTGGGCAGTCATGACAGGCGCCCGGGGAGCGGTGAGTGGGAACCGTGCTTTGCTCAGTGGCACCTCAGTTTTTTTCTCGCTCGAAAGGGCCCGCTTCCCCCTCCTTACAGCATTTATCAGACGCCCTTATCCAGAGCGACTTACAATCAGTAGTTACAGGGACAGTCCCCCCCTGGAGCAATTTAGGATTAAGTGTCTTGCTCAGGGACACAATGGTAGTAAGTGGGATTTGAACCTGGGTCTTCTGGTTTATTCCAGCATCCTTCGCACAGGGGCCATGCTAATCTTCTCTGTATCGATCCAATTTTAGTATATGTGCAGTCATAGCAAGCACGGCTGGTTTCTGGTTCCTAGAGTACAATTTCTTGGTAAGTATTCATGGATGGCGTCAAAGCATTCGTCAATATTTACCACAATACTTGAATCATAGGCTAAGCTTAACCTAGTGAGTGCCCTGAGTGACATCTCCTTCACCGTCAAAACTGTTGTGGTGTTGCTGCTCTGTAAACAAACAAAACTGTAAACATAGCTAATATTTCATAACCTCTTTCAAAATAGATTTCATATACATAGATTTCATATACAGGAAGACTGATACTTCTAGCTTTCACAACTGATGCACAAGCGCACAAAATTATTCAAATAACAAACAGAATGGAAAACCAACATAGGAGCTTAAATCTGAATGGGAACAACACAATAAATTACATCTAAGAATATGCACACAAGATGAGCAACAATGGAGACGAAAAGCAAGGGCAAAACAAGGATATGGCACCACCTAGTGAGCCAGAACATTACATTACACTTTCTATATATATATATTAATATAGCTATAATTTTATAGTATAAATATTCAATGTAATTTATTCCAAGCATTTGTCTAATGCAAGAAAATTAACTAATTAGAAATGACAAGACATGACAGAGTAAAAATATGGTTAATTACAAGACAAAACAGAGAGCTTCAGTTACAGTTCAATACTGTACTTAGGGACAAAGCATCTTGGGCAATCATAAAATGAAGAACCCTCCAACAATTGGGAAAATAAACAACCCCCTCTCTGCACATTCATACAGATCATATTAGAACAATGTGTTAAGGTTGATTATCTATCTTACATTAGGTGTCTTTACTTATCATTGTTGCACGAGGGTCCGGGGCCGCCACACCTGACCACGCTGGGGAGCCAGCCCGAGGGGAGGGGAGGATACAGCAGGGCAGGAGCCCTGTGGTTGCCGCCGTCCGCCCCGCCACCTGATGGTCCTGCTGGGGCTCCGAGGACGTAGCCCTAGGAGGGGGGGCTCTGTCAGGATTGACTGCAGCTGGGCTCATCACCTGTACCCAATCCTGACAATGCATAAAACATTTCCACCCCTTCGGAATCTCCGGCATTTTCGTGAACTCTGTGCACGAACTTGACCTGTTTATGATTCACGTGTATTTTTGAGTTCTGGCAATCGGCATGTGCCTGCGGGTTAGTTTAAGTTCTCCCCTTTGTTTAAATCGTTTCCGGCCACCGCGGCATTGTTTATTTGTATTTATTGTTTATTTGGGCCTGTCAGCATGACAGACCACTTACTATTGTGCTGGAACCAGCAAAAAAGGACACGTCTTACGTTCAAGGCTGCCACGCAAAAACCGTGAAACGTACAGAAACAACGGAGTGGTCAGGCCGAAGGCCTGACCACTCCGCACAATATGACGTATTGTTTATTTTGGTAGGTCGTACGGCCCGCCCACAAATCGGGTTCAAAGTGTAAAAAGTACCGTTTACTATCGTGCTGGGAACACGTTTTTGGCTCCCAGTGACCAGCCGTAAAAGCTAGAGACACGGGAGTCGAGGCGAGGCCGAAGGCCTCGCCGAGACACACAATCTGACATATTGGATGTGTTGCTACCAGCAACAGTGGTCAGGAAAACATGGGACATAGGGAAGAAGGGCAAAAATGCCATGTCTCGCATTTGTGGCTGCCACGCTAAGGCCGTCAGACGCACAAAAAAAACGGAGAGGTCAGGCCGAAGGCCTGACCTCTCCGCACAAAATGACGTATTGATTGCTTGTTTGGGGACTACAGGAGGGCCACAAATTGTGATCAAAACATTAAAAGTGTGAAAAAATTTGGTTTCTTAAGATTTGCGAACAAACGCTTCACAGCACACACACAAGTCTCATATCAGGTCGTGCGGCTTTTCCTTCCGCACGGTTTGACGTATGGCTCGGCTCGGCCGGATTTACGGTCCGCGCGCAATTCGCCAAAAAGCGTTTTCGGAACGCGTATCTTATCCTAGTCCAAAATTGGACTTTTTTGGACTTTGTGTCCAGATGGTTTGACATAGAAAAAAGTTTTTAATGGTGTCTCGTAGATCTCATCAAGATCTAATTTTTGACGTATGGTTTGTCTCTGTCTGATTTACGGATTATGCACAAATTTGAAAAAACAAAAAAGTGTCAATGGGAAAAACAAAAATTTATTTATTTGGGCCTGTCAGCATGACAGACCACTTACTATTGTGCTGGGAGCAGCAAAAAAGGACACGTCTTACGTTCAAGGCTGCCACGCAAAAACCGTTAAACGTACAGAAACAACGGAGTGGTCAGGCCGAAGGCCTGACCACTCCGCACAATATGACGTATTGTTTATTTTGGTAGGTCGTACGGCCCGCCCACAAATCGGGTTCAAAGTGTAAAAAGTACCGTTTACTATCGTGCTATGAACAAGTTTTTGGCTCCCTGTGACCAGCCGTAACAGCTAGAGACAAGGGAGTCGAGGCGAGGCCGAAGGCCTCGCCGAGACACACAATCTGACATATGGGACGAGTCGGTGCCACCAACGTGGGTTTGGAAAACCCGGATAAACCCGGAACACTGGGAAAAAGGCAATAAAAGGACATGTCTTACGTTCAAGGCTGCCACGCAAAAACCGTGAAACGCACAGAAACAACGGAGTGGTCAGGCCGAAGGCCTGACCACTCCGCACAATATGACGTATTGTTTATTTTGGTAAGTCGTACGGCCCGCCCACAAATCGGGTTCAAAGTGTAAAAAGTGTGGTTTACTAATGCACAGAGGAAGAGGTTTTCAGCTCCCTGTGACCAGCCGTAAAAGCTAGAGACACGGGAGTCGAGGCGAGGCCGAAGGCCTCGCCGAGACACACAATCTGACATATTGGATGTGTTGCTACCAGCAACAGTGGTCAGGAAAACATGGGACATAGGGAAGAAGGGCAAAAAGGCCATGTCTCGCATTTGTGGCTGCCACGCTAAGGCCGTCAGACGCACAAAAAAAACGGAGAGGTCAGGCCGAAGGCCTGACCTCTCCGCACAAAATGACATATTGATTGCTTGTTTGGGGACTACAGGAGGGCCACAAATTGTGATCAAAACATTAAAAGTGTGAAAAAATTTGGTTTCTTAAGATTTGCGAACAAACGCTTCACAGCACACACACAAGTCTCATATCACGTCGTGCGGCTTTTCCTTCCGCACGGTTTGACGTATGGCTCGGCTCGGCCGGATTTACGGTCGGCGCGCAATTCGCCAAAAAGCGTTTTCGGAACGCGTTTATTATCCTAGTCCAAAATTGGACTTTTTTGGACTTTGTGTCCAGATGGTTTGACATAGAAAAAAGATTTTGATGTTGTATCGTAGATCTCTCCAAGACCGACGCTTTGACGTATGGTTTCTCTCTGTCTGATTTACGGATCATTGACAAATTTGAAAAAACAAAAAAGTGTCAATGGGCGAAAAAAAATTTATTTATTTATTATTTGGGCCTGTCAGCATGACAGACCACTTACTATTGTGCTGGACCAGCAAAAAAGGACACGTCTTACGTTCAAGGCTGCCACGCAAAAACCGTGAAACGTACAGAAACAACGGAGTGGTCAGGCCGAAGGCCTGACCACTCCGCACAATATGACGTATTGTTTATTTTGGTAGGTCGTACGGCCCGCCCACAAATCGGGTTCAAAGTGTAAAAAGTACCGTTTACTATCGTTCTGGGAACAGGTTTTTGGCTCCCTGTGACCAGCCGTAAAAGCTAGAGACACGGGAGTCGAGGCGAGGCCGAAGGCCTCGCCGAGACACACAATCTGACATATTGGATGTGTTGCTACCAGCAACAGTGGTCAGGAAAACATGGGACATAGGGAAGAAGGGCAAAAATGCCGTGTCTCGCATTTGTGGCTGCCACGCTAAGGCCGTCAGACGCACAAAAAAAACGGAGAGGTCAGGCCGAAGGCCTGACCTCTCCGCACAAAATGACGTATTGATTGCTTGTTTGGGGACTACAGGAGGGCCACAAATTGTGATCAAAACATTAAAAGTGTGAAAAAATTTGGTTTCTTAAGATTTGCGAACAAACGCTTCACAGCACACACACAAGTCTCATATCAGGTCGTGCGGCTTTTCCTTCCGCACGGTTTGACGTATGGCTCGGCTCGGCCGGATTTACGGTCCGCGCGCAATTCGCCAAAAAGCGTTTTCGGAACGCGTATCTTATCCTAGTCCAAAATTGGACTTTTTTGGACTTTGTGTCCAGATGGTTTGACATAGAAAAAAGTTTTTAATGGTGTCTCGTAGATCTCATCAAGATCTAATTTTTGACGTATGGTTTGTCTCTGTCTGATTTACGGATTATGCACAAATTTGAAAAAACAAAAAAGTGTCAATGGGAAAAACAAAAATTTATTTATTATTATTATTATTATTTCAGCCTTTTTTCGGCACTTAATGCGGGTCGTACCGAAGCACGCACACCGGCGTGCTACATATCAAAAATTAGTTCTTTATTGTGTGAGGTGTGCTATTACTTTTATAAGCGATCGGAGTGGGCGTGGCCGAGCTATTAACGATCAAACACGGTCATTTCCCATTGAAATGTATTGAATGCTAGTTTTAGCACTGGTAGCATTGGTAAAATGGGGCCCCTTTTAAGTGGTACTGCTACTGTGTCATTGCCAGCAAAGGGGGTCCTACAAGGGGTACTGATACAGCAGCAGCGACAGCACTGTAATTCAATGGCAGATTAAACCAGCAGCTTCATTAGGATGACAATCATCCACATTATTAAGACCCCCTGGTCCTTTGGCTGCTTTATTAGGGACATTGTCCAAACATCACCAAATCTAACATGACTCATCTCGGCCACACCCTGTTAGCGGTTTTGATGTTAGCATTAGCATGCTAACATGCTAATTTTTAAACATGCTCCAAACGTCACCAAATTTACAGTGACGCATCTTGGCCACGCCCTGTTACCGTTTTTGATGTTAGCATTAGCATGCGAACATGCTAATTTTTAAACATGCTCCAAACGTCACCAAATTTACAGTGACTCATCTCAACCACGCCCTGTTACCATTTTTTATGTTAGCGTTAGCATGCTAACATGCTAATTGTTAAACATGCTCCAAACATCACCAAATTTAACGTCACGCATCTTGGACACGCCCTGTTAGCGTTTCTGATGTTAGCATGCTAGCATTAGCATGCTAACATGCTAATTTTTAAACATGCTCCAAACGTCACCAAATTTACAGTGACGCATCTTGGCCACGCCCTGTTACCGTTTTTGATGTTAGCGTTAGCATGCTAACATGCTAATTGTTAAACATGCTCCAAACATCACCAAATTTAACGTCACGCATCTTGGACACGCCCTGTTAGCGTTTCTGATGTTAGCATGCTAACATGCTAATTTTTAAACATGCTCCAAACGTCACCAAATTTCATGTGAAGCACCTTGGCCAAGCCCTGTTAGCATTTTTGATGTTAGCATGCCCGCGCTCCTACGAAAAACGCCCGGACAGGCCCATCAAAATTTCCCCTGGAATTTTGGCTTCTAGTTATTATTATTATTTCAGCCTCGCTCTTCGGCAATTAATGCGGGTCGTACCGAAGCACGCACACCGGCGTGCTATATATCAAAAATTAGTACTATATTGTGTGAGGTGTGCTATTACTTTTATAAGCGATCGGACTGGGCGTGGCCGAGCTATTAACGCTCAAACAGGGTCATTTTCCCATTAGAACGCATTGAATGCTAATTTTAGCATTGGTAGCATTGGTAAAATGGGGCCCCTTTTAAGTGGTACTGCTACTGTGTCATTGCCAGCAAAGGGGGTCCTACAAGGGGTACTGATACAGCAGCAGCGCCAGCACTGTGATTCAATGGCAGGTTAAACCAGCAGCTTCATTAGGATGACAATCATCCACATTATTAAGACCACCTGGTCCTTTGGCTGCTTTATTAGGGACATTGTCCAAACGTCACCAAATCTAACATGACGCATCTCGGCCACACCCTGTTAGCGGTTTTGATGTTAGCATTAGCATGCTAACATGCTAATTTTTAAACATGCTCCAAACGTCACCAAATTTTCAGTGACGCATCTCGGCCACGCCCTGTTACCATTTTTGATGTTAGCGTTAGCATGCTAACATGCTAATTGTTAAACATGCTCCAAACATCACCAAATTTAACGTCACGCATCTTGGACACGCCCTGTTAGCGTTTCTGATGTTAGCATGCTAGCATTAGCATGCTAACATGCTAATTTTTAAACATGCTCCAAACGTCACCAAATTTACAGTGACGCATCTTGGCCACGCCCTGTTACCGTTTTTGATGTTAGCATTAGCATGCTAACATGCTAATTGTTAAACATGCTCCAAACATCACCAAATTTAACGTCACGCATCTTGGACACGCCCTGTTAGCGTTTCTGATGTTAGCATGCTAGCATTAGCATGCTAACATGCTAATTTTTACACATGCTCCAAACGTCACCAAATTTCATGTGAAGCACCTTGGCCAAGCCCTGTTAGCATTTTTGATGTTACCATGCCCGCGCTCCTACGAAAAACGCCCGGACAGGCCCATCAAAATTTCCCCTGGAATTTTGGCTTCTAGTTTGGGCCTGTCAGCATGACAGACCACTTACTATTGTGCTGGACCAGCAAAAAAGGACACGTCTTACGTTCAAGGCTGCCACGCAAAAACCGTGAAACGTACAGAAACAACGGAGTGGTCAGGCCGAAGGCCTGACCACTCCGCACAATATGACGTATTGTTTATTTGGTAGGTCGTACGGCCCGCCCACAAATCGGGTTCAAAGTGTAAAAAGTACCGTTTACTATCGTTCTGGGAACAGGTTTTTGGCTCCCTGTGACCAGCCGTAAAAGCTAGAGACACGGGAGTCGAGGCGAGGCCGAAGGCCTCGCCGAGACACACAATCTGACATATTGGATGTGTTGCTACCAGCAACAGTGGTCAGGAAAACATGGGACATAGGGAAGAAGGGCAAAAATGCCATGTCTCGCATTTGTGGCTGCCACGCTAAGGCCGTCAGACGCACAAAAAAAACGGAGAGGTCAGGCCGAAGGCCTGACCTCTCCGCACAAAATGACGTATTGATTGCTTGTTTGGGGACTACAGGAGGGCCACAAATTGTGATCAAAACATTAAAAGTGTGAAAAAATTTGGTTTCTTAAGATTTGCGAACAAACGCTTCACAGCACACACACAAGTCTCATATCAGGTCGTGCGGCTTTTCCTTCCGCACGGTTTGACGTATGGCTCGGCTCGGCCGGATTTACGGTCCGCGCGCAATTCGCCAAAAAGCGTTTTCGGAACGCGTATCTTATCCTAGTCCAAAATTGGACTTTTTTGGACTTTGTGTCCAGATGGTTTGACATAGAAAAAAGTTTTTAATGGTGTCTCGTAGATCTCATCAAGATCTAATTTTTGACGTATGGTTTGTCTCTGTCTGATTTACGGATTATGCACAAATTTGAAAAAACAAAAAAGCGTCAATGGGAAAAACAAAAATTTATTTATTATTATTATTATTATTTCAGCCTTTTTTCGGCACTTAATGCGGGTCGTACCGAAGCACGCACACCGGCGTGCTACATATCAAAAATTAGTTCTTTATTGTGTGAGGTGTGCTATTACTTTTATAAGCGATCGGAGTGGGCGTGGCCGAGCTATTAACGATCAAACACGGTCATTTCCCATTGAAATGTATTGAATGCTAGTTTTAGCACTGGTAGCATTGGTAAAATGGGGCCCCTTTTAAGTGGTACTGCTACTGTGTCATTGCCAGCAAAGGGGGTCCTACAAGGGGTACTGATACAGCAGCAGCGACAGCACTGTAATTCAATGGCAGATTAAACCAGCAGCTTCATTAGGATGACAATCATCCACATTATTAAGACCCCCTGGTCCTTTGGCTGCTTTATTAGGGACATTGTCCAAACATCACCAAATCTAACATGACTCATCTCGGCCACACCCTGTTAGCGGTTTTGATGTTAGCATTAGCATGCTAACATGCTAATTTTTAAACATGCTCCAAACGTCACCAAATTTACAGTGACGCAACTTGGCCACGCCCTGTTACCGTTTTTGATGTTAGCGTTAGCATGCTAACATGCTAATTGTTAAACATGCTCCAAACATCACCAAATTTAACGTCACGCATCTTGGACACGCCCTGTTAGCGTTTCTGATGTTAGCATGCTAGCATTAGCATGCTAACATGCTAATTTTTAAACATGCTCCAAATGTCACCAAATTTACAGTGACGCATCTCGGCCACGCCCTGTTACCGTTTTTGATGTTAGCGTTAGCATGCTAACATGCTAATTGTTAAACATGCTCCAAACATCACCAAATTTAACGTCACGCATCTTGGACACGCCCTGTTAGCGTTTCTGATGTTAGCATGCTAGCATTAGCATGCTAACATGCTAATTTTTAAACATGCTCCAAACGTCACCAAATTTCATGTGAAGCACCTTGGCCAAGCCCTGTTAGCATTTTTGATGTTACCATGCCCGCGCTCCTACGAAAAACGCCCGGACAGGCCCATCAAAATTTCCCCTGGAATTTTGGCTTCTAGTGTTAACGTTACTATTGTGTTTTTCCACATTTCGGCAATTAATGCGGGTCGTACCGAAGCACGCACACCGGCGTGCTATATATCAAAAATTAGTACTATATTGTGTGAGGTGTGCTATTACTTTTATAAGCGATCGGACTGGGCGTGGCCGAGTTATTAACGCTCAAATATTCAATGCATTTCTAATGGGAAATATTAAATCCTACAGAATATTACTATAATTACAATCACAAAGCTGCCACTTCATTTTGAATCATGCTCTTATGGCAACATCCTTCTTGGCCACGCCCTGTTAGCATTTTTGACGTTAGCATGCTAGCTTTAGAATGTTAAAATGCTAATTTTTCAACATCTTTCAAACATCACGACTGCATGGGTGTGCCTGACCCATCGGCCATTTTAATAGGACCGCCCGCTCTTAAAGTTGACACCAGTTCAGGAGGCTACACCCGCGGCTGTGACCAATGCCCGGACAGGCCCATCAAAATTTCCCCTGGAATTTTGGCTTCTAGTTATTATTATTATTATTTCAGCCTTTTTTCGGCACTTAATGCGGGTCGTACCGAAGCACGCACACCGGCGTGCTACATATCAAAAATTAGTTCTTTATTGTGTGAGGTGTGCTATTACTTTTATAAGCGATCGGAGTGGGCGTGGCCGAGCTATTAACGATCAAACACGGTCATTTCCCATTGAAATGTATTGAATGCTAGTTTTAGCACTGGTAGCATTGGTAAAATGGGGCCCCTTTTAAGTGGTACTGCTACTGTGTCATTGCCAGCAAAGGGGGTCCTACAAGGGGTACTGATACAGCAGCAGCGCCAGCACTGTAATTCAATGGCAGATTAAACCAGCAGCTTCATTAGGATGACAATCATCCACATTATTAAGACCCCCTGGTCCTTTGGCTGCTTTATTAGGGACATTGTCCAAACATCACCAAATCTAACATGACTCATCTCGGCCACACCCTGTTAGCGGTTTTGATGTTAGCATTAGCATGCTAACATGCTAATTTTTAAACATGCTCCAAACGTCACCAAATTTACAGTGACGCATCTTGGCCACGCCCTGTTACCGTTTTTGATGTTAGCATTAGCATGCTAACATGCTAATTTTTAAACATGCTCCAAACGTCACCAAATTTACAGTGACGCATCTTGGCCACGCCCTGTTACCGTTTTTGATGTTAGCATTAGCATGCTAACATGCTAATTGTTAAACATGCTCCAAACATCACCAAATTTAACGTCACGCATCTTGGACACGCCCTGTTAGCGTTTCTGATGTTAGCATGCTAGCATTAGCATGCTAACATGCTAATTTTTAAACATGCTCCAAACGTCACCAAATTTACAGTGACGCATCTTGGCCACGCCCTGTTACCGTTTTTGATGTTAGCGTTAGCATGCTAACATGCTAATTGTTAAACATGCTCCAAACATCACCAAATTTAACGTCACGCATCTTGGACACGCCCTGTTAGCGTTTCTGATGTTAGCATGCTAGCATTAGCATGCTAACATGCTAATTTTTAAACATGCTCCAAACGTCACCAAATTTCATGTGAAGCACCTTGGCCAAGCCCTGTTAGCATTTTTGATGTTACCATGCCCGCGCTCCTACGAAAAACGCCCGGACAGGCCCATCAAAATTTCCCCTGGAATTTTGGCTTCTAGTTTTATAATAAAACCCCTTCCCAGCATGTCCTGCTTCTGCGCTTCCCTCCCCGTCAGCACGCAGTCGTGACACTTGCTAGAATTTTCACATCAATTCTCTCATGAGGGATCATGCCACTGATGGATAACTTTTTTTTAATGGGACACTTAGACTTGGGTAACTTATTTCCAAACTATTTACACTTCATCAATGTATGTTTAAAACTCTCCTGACAAAGTAGTTTGGGAACAAAGAAAGAAAAAAAAAGTGCTGAGTCAGTGCAGAGAGTGTGCAAGTAGCGATGTTAGTATGCAGGACACAGTCCAGCATAAATTAATGACTTTCAGAGCAGCTCTCTAATCTGGCCAAATAAAGACTGTATGAAAAAAAAAATATATAATAATTACTAGGTAAATTACTAGGTATCAAATGCATTTAAGTTGTAATATATAAATTACAATATTATAATATATATTATAAATATTGTAAAGTGGTACAAAAATTGTCATAATTTTACTTTAACTGCAGTTTAACCTCCATGGCTGCATGACAATATTTATGATCTCCTATTTAAAATCATTACTTTGTAGTGGTGCCTGGAAGAAAAGGTGCACAGTGTGATTGCAATACAACAAATACAACTTTTTCTGTGATTTTATATGAATACAAAAGACAGCACCAAGCAGCAAGGCTCTAATAATGGAGTCCTGGAACAAGATGGCAGCAGACAGGAGCTGCTGCATTGATGTGGACCTTGACTTTCAAATTGTTTGTTTCTGTTCCTGGCCTTTCTGCCACATGCCTTCGGGTTTGTTAATCCATTTCTGTTTCCTTTTTGGCCATCATGCTGATTTTCTTTGTTCACATTAAAATCCCTTTTGCACCACAATGCCACGTTCCTGTGTTTCCTTCACCCCTCAACCCCAAGATGTGACAGTTCCTGAATGATAATTAGCAACATATAAGATAAATGCACTCGCACTGAGGATTGCTGATGTATTTCTGTGGGAGAAATTAATAATCATGATCAGATTTTGTTTTCTGTTTCGTTCATGTGGGTAGTGAGTCCCTGCAGGAAAGGGAAAGGTTTAGCAGACAGCCTGTGTGCAGTTGTCTTAGGTGCCAACAACAACATGCCGGCAATGTGTGTGGAAGTGTGTGTAGGACACACATACTCATCCACACACTTCTCTTCAGTCCATAAATGTGGACATCATGAAAATGAGTTACTTTTATAAATCAAATCTAATCAAATAATCACATTCCTGTTGTGCTGCCAGCGGAGCCCTTTCACATGGGGTGAGGTGCCAGAGAGAGAGAGAGAGAGAGAGAGTGAAAGAGACTGCGGCAGCTCTGAAGAAAACTTCTGTCTCCAAGAGGAAACGTTGAGCAAGGTGGGGTTTGTCCGTGGAGGTTCACCGTGGAGGGCATGAGCTAGAAATTTGACTTTGGCCATGTCATGGACAGAGCAGTGTCTGTAATGCCATCCAGCAGCAGGGCTACTACGCCAGCTTCGTCATAGGGGCGGACTAGAGCGGCTGAGCCTTCCTTGACCATTATAACAAATGTGGATTTCGGGTCCATTCTCATCATTTTTAACCTTTCATCGAAGGGGCCAAAGGTGGTCTAGTGATTAAGGAAGCGACCCTGTAATCAGAAGGTTGTGGGTTTGAATCCCGATTTGCCAAGGTGTCACTGAGGTGCCACTGAGCAAAGTACCGTCCCCACACACTGCTCCCTGGGCGCCTGTCATGGCTGCCCACTGATGGTTAAAAGCAGATGACACATTTTGATGTGTAAACGTGTGCACACACATGTACGCACACATGCAGACACACACACACAGACACTCTTTAAATGACATATGATCATGAAATTGTGCATTACAAATATGCAACACACTGTGTGTCACATGACATAATTCTGAATGTATCATCCCCACATGTCACGACTACGGACTTACGGGGGAAGGAAGCGCAGAGGTCTGACATACTGGGAACGGGGTTTTATTATTATTCATAAACAAACAAATACAAAGAAACAATGGCGCGGTGGCCGAAAACAGTTTAACATAAATCAAGAACTAAAACTAACCCGTAGGCGTGTGGCGATTGCCAGAACTCAAATTATAAGCAGTGTTACCAACTGAAGTTCACGAAAATGCCAGCGACCCCGAACGGGCGAAAACTTCCGGCATTTATGGGGCGTCAGGATTGCATTCCGGTGTGGAGCCCAGCTGCAGGCAATCCTGACAGAGCCCCCCCTCCAAGGGCTACGTCCTCGGAGCCCCAACAGTACCATCAGTGGAGGCGGCGGGGCGGACGGCGGCAACCACAGGGCTCCTGCCCTGCTGTATCCTCCCCTTGGAGGACCCGGTCCTTCGGGCTGGCTCCCCGGCGTGGTCAGGCGTGGCGGCCCCGGTCCCTCGGGCTGGCTCCCCGGCGTGGTCAGGCGTGGCGGCCCCGGTCCCTCGGGCTGGCTCCCGGCGTGGTCAGGCGTGGCGGCCCCCGGTCCCTCGGGCTGGCTCCCCGGCGTGGTCAGGCGTGGCGGCCCCGGTGCCTCGGCCTGGCTCCCCGGCGTGGTCAGGCTTGGCGGCCCCGGACCCTCGGCCTGGCTCCCCGGCGTGGTCCCGCTTGGCGGCCCCGGACCCTCGGCCTGGCTCCCCGGCGTGGTCCCGCATGGCGGCCCCGGACCCTCGGCCTGGCTCCCCGGCGTGGTCCCGCATGGCGGCCCCGGACCCTCGGCCTGGCTCCCCGGCGTGGTCCCGCATGACTGCCCCGGACCCTCGGCCTGGCTCCCCGGCGTGGTCCCGCATGGCGGCCCCGGACCCTCGGCCTGGCTCCCCGGCGTGGTCCCGCATGGCGGCCCCGGACTCCCGTACCTGCACACAATAATCAGGGCCGATCCATCTGGGTACGTGTGGGCCCTGTCTCCACATGTCCCCTCTGACACGTCTAGTGTCACCCCCTGCACCGCGCAGGGAGATTGTCCCAGAGCCTCCGGCGACTGTTCCAGGCACCCCAGGCTGGTGCCTTCTGGGACTATGCAGCCCCTCTCGCTGCACGGCCCTGGTGCCAAGGGGGGGGCATTGCCAGACCATCCGGCTAGCCCCTTCTGCGTCCGTTGGGACAAGCAGGCCCTCTTCCTGCCTGTCCCAGCTGGGTCCTCATGCCTACCCGGGGGCTCTATGGCGCTCCACCCCTCTGGAGGCAGACGCAGGCCCATGCCTGGCCCGCCCTCCTCACTGGCTACCGGAGGACCCAGCTCCATCGCTTCCCCACCTACCCTCCCCTCAGGAGGAGTCCCCAACCCGAACTGCACCCCCCCCAAAAAATTCTTTGGGGGAGCACCCCCCCCGGCTGGACTTAGGGGTACCTTGGGGCTTGTCCACCTCGCCTTGGACCAGCACATTCGGGTAAGGAACCTCCTCCCTGGGGTTCGGCTCTGCGGCTGGGTCGCCATCTGGTGGACACAAAGAGGGGAAGTGGGGGCGACATACGGACACATATGCCACGCACACACACACAGACAGAGACAGACAGAAGAGAGGGTCGTCTAGTTCCCTCTCTGAGCACTCCGGGACCTCCTCAGGGGGCACAGCCAGGATCTTGGGAGGCGCGACCTTCTCGTCGCCCGCTAGTGCTTGGTCTTCTTGCCCCGGATCCTGACTGGCGCTGGACGTGGTGGAGGGGCAGAGTTCGATCCCTGGCTCAGGCTCTGGCCGATCAAACTCCGCCCTCAGTCTCTGCTGGAAGTCCCGAAAACTGCTGTCTGTCTCTCCCTGCTGCCAGAGGGCTGCGCTCCAGCCCCATGCTGACCCAAGCAGACACGAGAGGATGGTGGTGGTCTTATCAGTGTCTGCTGCCCCACTGAAGGGTCCCGGGACAATTGGGCTGTCCCACACAGGGCTGGGCACGTCGCTGGAGATGGTGGTAGGTGTGTGGTGTGGAGGGGGGT